>NC_069504.1:154044910-154160665 GCF_027579735.1 Bombina bombina
TCATCTCAACAGTCCTATGTGGAAACAGCAAACGATTTTAGTTACTGCTGCTAAAATCATATTCCTCTCACAAACAGAACTCTTCATCTTTTTCTGTTTCAGAGTAAATAGTACATACCAGCACTATTTTAAAATAACAAACTCTTGATAGTAGAATAAAAAACTACAACTAAACACCACATACTCTTCACCATCTCCGTGGAGATGCTGCCTGTGCAACGGCAAAGAGAATGACTGGGGTGGGCGGGGCCTAGGAGGGACTATATGGACAGCTTTTGCTGTGCTCTTTGCCATTTCCTGTTGGGGAAGAGAATATTCCCACAAGTTATGGATGACGCCGTGGACCGGACACACCAATGTAGGAGAAAGATTAAAAATCACTGGTCTAATACATAGAAATATAAATGTGTTCCCCATAAAAGGGATACACCTTCTGTGTAGTGCACGGTAAGGGTTAATATGTTTGAATAATTGAATAAAGAACTAGAACCCTTTTAAGTCCAGCAACAGACCATATATATTATAAATTGAAACCACCATATACGGTCATATTTACCTTTATCTTTGTCATCACATAAAGATGTTCCTTAGTGTTGTCAAACATAAGAGGATTTTTCACTGCAGCACTGGTTTCAAAACACAGATCCTTGTATTGATGGGGATTCTGTCCTAAAAATGCCTAAAGAATAGAATATATTTGTATCCCATTAAACATTGTTTAATCAATATATAAAATCATACAAACTTTGCACATTCAAAAAAACCTGATATGTTTAGAAAGTGCAGCATTGGCCAGCCTTGCTACAAAACAAGAACACTGCTGGTCCTAAGAGGCTACAGCTCAAGGGGTTAAACACATAGCACTGCAGGGTTACAGGTGCTAAAATGACATGTTCTAACAAAGCACCTAATTTGTGCACTAATGTTAACTTATGGACAAATATAATGTTAAACAGTATACATGGTTATACAGTATTTGAAAGGATGCTTTATAAAGAAACTATGAGGCCGGAAGAAAGACCATATGCAATAAAATACATTAAAATCTACTTTTTATTCCGTTTTTTTTTGTACTTGGTATGCAATGGACCTAATACAGACTTGCAGCATTTCTGATATATTTAAAAAAAAGAAAAAAGAATGGTCCTTTTGTTGTTTGCAATATTTTTCAAAAAAAGAGAAAGAACATTAAGGAATTGTCCTCTCAAATGCAAAACCATTTTGAGATTGTGTACCCAGTTCTGAGATACTCTTCTTATTTAAAATAAATAAATGCATCCATGGTAGTTTTTTTAGTTTAAAGGGATGTTAAAGAAACACTGAAATTAATCTTTCTTTAAAAACATGATATGAAGTTTAAAAGCCGACGTGCAGCATGGAACTGTAAGTAAAATAGTTTATAAGGGAAACTTCCGGTGGGCGGGCGAAGTGAACGGACGCAAGGGAAGGAGCTCCCGGTCTGTTCACTGCAGAAAACAATAATTAAACTGCCCGAATTAGAACCGACATCCTTGGCAACAGTGAAGGGACTGCCCGGAACTTAGTCGGTGAGGAATCTGTCATCCGATTCCCTCACCGTTGAAGGAACAGACAGAGAAGTGGAAAGCTGCGGCGGAGTCAGCCGCCATCAAACTGGGCCGCACCGCAACAGGGCTAGCACGATACCGCAACTGACTGAGCCCAGAGCACGATCCGACAGAGCCCAAGGAATAGGAGAGAAGGAACCTTGGAGCACGGCAGCAGTACATAAGGCAGGAGGGTGAGATAATCTGAGGCGGGAAACCGCCATATTAGGTCTGACAAAGAGGTGATACACAGAGTATAGCGTGTGCAGACAGAGCTGCAAGTAACATCGTGGGTCACACAGGGAGAACGAGTGAGGAGATTAGTGCAAGTCAACTTAAGGCACAGTGAAAGAGGATTAAAACATCATAATATCACCCTCCAAACTGCACAGAGAGTACTAGGGGCAAAGCACTCTAACAGGGGTAAAACTCAAGCACAACACAATAGAGCCAAACAGTTATAGAGATAGGAGATGTGGCGCAAATCAAACTCAAGCTTTTAACTGCCAAACAAGACATCCAGATATTTGGCACATCGACAAAAGCGCAGAGACCCCTCATACACAATATTAGCTGGAGGACACACAGAAAGGCGGGCGCTAAGCCACATTGTACTCCCTAATACCGGACTGACCAGCAGAATAAACTGACAAAAACAAAACTTTGGCAGGAGACATTCCCCCAACTTGAGGGAGGCCTTTAGGGGTTGAAAATACTGCAGAAATCCACAGGTGTCACGTGTTAAAGGGCAAGGGAGCGATCTCTCCCCCCAAATGGACTTCTCTAATTTCAAAGGACAGCTGACATCTACTTTAGACATGCAGGACTAGACCAAGAAAATCCCCATCCCCCTGCTCACCCACCATAACCGTGCTATCATAGAAATTTCAGCAGATGCAGGCCCAGTTACTTATAACCTCAACCTCATAAGAACGAGAGATATTTCCTATTAGATATACACAGTTGGAGATAACAGCTTTAAACCCCAAGACCTGTATGCACAAATATTATAACTCCTACGTTAAAAAAACGGACGCCATGGCAAGTAGGCAAAAAAATGCAGACAAGAAGAAAAATCAAGTAGAGGCTCAACAGGCCTTAGGGCCTGTGGAAGACATTCTCCCCACGAGCTCCCAAGACACACACCCAATAGTGTCACAAATCTCAGCACTGTTCCTGCCAAAGATTGACCAGCTTCAAACAGGCATGGACTCCCTTACAGAGGAAGTTAAATCCTTTAATGGCAGATTGACAAGAGTGGAGCAGAAGGTGGCAGAAGGGGAATCACGCCACAGAGAGACTGAATCCCAAGTTCACTCCCTGCAGCAACAAAATGAAAGGTTGTGGGCAAAAATTGATGACCTGGAAAATAGGTCACGAAGAAACAACCTTAGAATGGTGGGAGTTCCGGAGTCGCTCCCTGGCTCACAGCTGGTGGAGTTTGCAGAGACAATCTTACCCAACCTACTAAACATCCCAAAAGAATCCCTGCCATGTACAGTAGAGAGAGCCCACAGAGTGGGGGACCAAAGAAGACAAGGGGACAATAATAACCTACAACCGCGCCAAGTTATGGTGAAATATCAACTTCAAGGACAAAATCACAATTCTACAAGCGTACAGGAAGACCAACTCTTTGGAATATGAAGGGAAAAGAATCTTGCTGTTCCAGGACTATTCGGCGACAGTGGCAGCAAAAAGAAGAGAGTTCACGCCATACTGTAAGCAGCTTAGTGAACAAGGCAGAACAGCAGCTTTGCTGTTCCCGGCAAGGCTGAGACTACACACAGACAGAGGGCCACTGTTCTTTGAATCTCCAACGCAGCTCAAGCTACATCTTCAAAGAGAAAGACGACAAGCACCAGATGAGGGGGACGCTGTCCCTTGATCCAGAATCAGGGCTGGGCCTGAAATTATAAGCCACATTTGAAACATCAAATGTTTATGGACAGAACCATGGACAAATGTATCCTTACAAAGTGAGGGGGGGGGGGTTACAAAAAGTAAAAAGTTTTATTTGCACTTAATAGTTAAGTTCCTGAGAAAGAAGATAACCCAAAGTTTACAGTTTAAAAAAAAAAAAGTTATCTGTCATAGTCTAATACTATTGTTCTCAATTTTTATGTTTTTATGTTCCTTTTGTATTATGTGCTAATTGCCTGTCTGTATAAGAGAGTGGACACACTGGTTTTCACATTGACATTGATTGTAAAATCTTAGGACAAGGAGGAAGAAGGGCTATATGCTAATAGAATCTATCGCATACTATAGATTAAAGTATCTAGAGAAGGGAATAGCCCACAGTTTAAAGTAGATACCTCAGGAAGCTGACTCACCTAGACGAACCCGTTGCTGGTCTTATATTTCTGTGTATTGTTTATCTTGAGCACTAACTGTTTTTTTCATACTAGAGAAAGAGCTAAGCCGCCTCTCCTCTGGAAACCGCACGGGGGAAATAGGGGCAGAGGACCTGCAAGAATATAACAGCAAGGAAACCGAGACATAAGGACAAATTCTGTAAGGTACCCCATACACGATATACACGCTTAGGGGCCTTAGATTACACTTACCTAGTCTACATAAGACATTTTCATACCTCAGGACCACATGAAGCTCATAACTTGGAATGTGGGGGGGATTACCTCCCCAATAAAAAGGAAAACTATTTTAAGGCACTTAAACATTAAAAGAACTGATGTAGCTATATTGGAGGAGACCCATCTTTCCCAAAAAGAGCACCAGAAACTCAAACAGGGATGGGTGGGGGAGGTTTTGTATACACCGTATGAGGGGAAGAGGGCCAGAGGTGTGGCAATACTTTTCCGTAAAGGCCTAGACTACTCGGTCTCACAAACTGTAGCAGACACAGAGGGGAGATACCTCATAGTTAAGATCAAAATAGGCAGCTTACACGTGGTACTGTGCGGAATATATGGACCGCACACAGACAAGAAAACATTTCTGACTGGATTGCAGACCAAACTTCTACAATTCTCAGACCTTCCCATAGTGATGGGAGGTGACTATAATATTGCACCGCATACACCAGCGGATAGGTTCTGTAACCCACAATACTCCACACGACGTACAATACAATGGCAAGGCTCCAAAGGGGAAACACGTATGCTTAACCGCTTCAGAAACACTCTATCTTTGGTAGATATTTGGAGGGACAGGAATCCAGAGGCCAGGGACTATACTTGCCTACATCCAGCTAAAACGACACTGTCACGCATTGATTATTTTCTGGTCACTAATTCCCTTTGCCCACGCATAACAGATATCAAGATAGACCCGATAACCATCTCAGATCATGCCCCAGTCTCATTACTCATAGACACTGATACACCCCATAGGCAAACACTTAGATGGAGATTCCCTACACACCTCTTTCATGACCTCAATCTACACAAACACCTACTGGGGGAATGGTTGGTTTATAAAGAACTAAATGCCCAACATATCAATGATATCTCCTTATTCTGGGAATCGGCGAAGGCGGTGTTGAGGGGGGTAGTAATAGCATATGCAGCTAAAATAAAGAAAACACGCAGAATGCGAGGAGACCTCCTATTAAGACAGATACTAAACGCTAGGAATAGGTACTTGAGGAACCCAACAGAACAAAATAGAGTTAGATACAAGGAGGTTAAAGGCCTTAGAGACACATACTTAATACAGACATCAGTGTCTGCCCAAAACCGCTCACAGGCAAAATACTATCGCTACGGGAACCGCACAGGGAAATTATTAGCCAGACTCACTAAACTGGATAAAAAATCAAACACCATAGCAGCAATTCAAGGTAGAGAAGACATACTTACATCAGACATAGGAATACAGAAAGTATTCCAAGACTACTATTCAAATCTATATAGCTCCCAAGAAGTAGACCCAGATAAAAAAGCAAAGTTCTGGGAGGATTTGGCACTCCAGCAATTAGATGAGGACCAACTGCAGTTTCTGAATGCTCGTATTCAGCCATCAGAGATAGCTAAAGTAATTGAAACACTTCCACTAGAGAAGGCCCCGGGACCAGATGGGTTACCCGGGGAATTCTACAAAATGATCAAAGCTGAGGCAGTAGAAACACTAGCATTACTATTCAAAGCAATTTTGGAAGGGAAAGCCGATCTGTCCAATAGGTTCACTGAAGCCAACATAACAGTGCTCCCTAAACCAGATAAGGACCCTCTATTAGCCCAATCCTACAGGCCGATATCCCTTTTAAATTCGGACTACAAGATATTTACCAAATTACTTGCGAATAGATTAGCAGAACTACTCCCGCTATTAGTCCATGAAGATCAAACTGGGTTTGTAAAGGGTAGGTCGGCAGTTAAAAATATGAGAAAATTACAGTTACTGCTTACACACTATTGGAATCAGGACAGGGAAGGTAAGCACTTGGATAAGGAAGAGGCCTGTTTAATATTAGTAGACGCCGAGAAGGCATTCGATAAAATATTGTGGGACCACCTATACAATACTATGGAGAGATTTGGGATAAGGGGATCCTTCATGGAAGCCATTAAAGCCATTTACAGTAAACCTCATGCTGCTATCCTGGTAAATGGGTCACCCTCCGAAATGTTCCTCCTTAAGAGGGGCACGAGGCAGGGATGCCCCTTGTCCCCGCTCCTTTTTGATCTAGCACTGGAGCCTTTGGCAATTAAAATAAGGAAAGAAACGCCGGGCCTGGAGATGGGTGGGGTGGTCAATCACTTATTACTTTTTGCAGACGACATGGTGTTATATATCAGGGACCCCAGGCGAAACATCCCTACTATAACTAAAACTATCGCTGAATTTAGTGAGATCTCAGGCTATCAGATAAACAAGGACAAATCTGAATTACTATGGCTGCTGAACAAAAACCCTGACACACCCCTAGAGGACAAGTTTAAAGTAATCACCCACACCTTTAAATACCTAGGTATCACGCTGACCAGAGATCCAGCCCAGTGGTATGGAATCAATCATAAACCATTACTGAAAAGCATGAAACAAATGTTAGGGACCTGGCACACATTACCAATATCCTTACCAGGAAGGGTAGGGCTGATCAAAATGATTTTATTTCCCAAACTACTCTACACCCTACAGATGCTCCCAGAAATCCTGCACAAACAAGACCTCAAGACATTAAATAGAGATATACTACACTTTGTTTGGAGGGGGAAAAAGCATAGAATTAGCTACCAAAAGTTGACATGTGGGCCAGAGGTTGGGGGCTTCGGACTACCAAACATAGAGCACTATAACTGGGCGGCGGTGACCAAATACGTGATGGACTGGTTGACAGATGGGGGACGCTTTACCAATAGCAAACTGGAGGCAGAATACATTAAACCGTGGTCACTCAAAATGCTACCACATATGACCCGTGCGCAAGTAGACACCATTCTGGGAGGGGTGACAATGTTCAGTAGCCCGATAGAAGCGTGGAGAAAGGTTTGTAGAGCCCTTGGGGTCTCCTCGAGCCATACAATATTCTTGCCGCTGGGAGGTAACCCGGACTTCCCGGCCGGGTTTACCACAAAACCATTTAAACTGTGGGGGGAGCGGGGGGGTGACATCTCTTAAACACATCCTCTCTGTGGATGGAACAACAATCCGACCGTTTGGGGACTTACAAAGAGATTATGGCTTACCGAATAGCCATCACTTTGCCTATCTCCAGGCGAGGCACTATGTGCAGAACCTGTTGAGATCTGAGAAGATGCCAGATGCTGGCTGCGACATATACAGACTGCTGTCATTAACACAGGGGGGGCTAACATCCATTTCCCATACATACAAAATCCTCCAGAAAAAAGTGAACAAAGCCAATTTGACACACCTCAGGAACACTTGGAACTCACTTATAGAGCAGGACATCACTGACACTTGTATTGAACAAAGTTTCGCAAAGGTGAGGGAGGCTACACTGTCAAATGAAATAAGAGAATCCCATATTAAATTGCTCCACAATGCATATATAACGCCAAAACTATTCCACAAGTGGCAACAAAACACATCAGGTTTGTGCCCAAAGTGTTCGAATGCCAACCCAGACATAACACACATGATATGGCAATGCCCAAAACTTGCAAAATTTTGGGGTATGACACAAAGATGGCTGGAGATGAGTACGGGAGAAAAAGTCAGTTTAACACCTGAAATGGTGATATTCTTACACACACAGGCAAAGATTAGAAAGCACAGAAACTACATACATAATGTAATCCTACACGCTAGGAAACTGATTCTCAAACAATGGCTAGCACAGGCTCCACCAAGCTTAGCTCAACTTAAGGAAGGATTGAGGAAACAGATGATATGCGAACAAGTAGACACTCAGGGGGACATCACAAAGAGAACAAAAAAGTTTATGACCAAATGGGAACCACTTATCAACACATTAGATATCCTACATCAGAGACAGGTCATCTATCCCTTTAAAGATACAGAATACATATTCAACGCACAATTGAGGGGACAATGGAATATTTTTACTTAAGACAAAATCAGATAAATGATGCGAGGATCTGCATGGGGGGAGGGAGAGGGGAAGATTCTGAGGGCGGTGACTGGAGGAGAGGCGGCCAAGACTGGTCTGGATGGACAGGATTAGAATGTGGACCAGGGGAAGGAGTGCACACCCGGTGCAACTGGAAACAGGTTCTTGTATCAGCATCAAACAGGAGCAAAGTATTAGGAAGGCTAGAAGAGAATAATAGAAAGAATCCTTCTAAGCACGGGGACACTGGATCAGCAACAGTAGAGGATTGGTAGTGAATAAGTAGAGGCAGAAACATAGCTCACATTATACCTCGGGCCTAACAAAAGGAGGTGAGGGCGAGAGAAAGGCGAGGGCGAGAGAAAGGCGATGGTGAGACTCTGTGGTTAAGGAGACTGGAGGAAAAGGGGGGGGGGGAATAAAATAAAAAAAAAAGCCCAATGCGACTGAGGTGATGAGACATATGGATATATTGTATTCTAATGAAAATGCATGTAATTGTTTCCAATGGTTTTGTATTTATGGTTGAATTCTCACTGTAAGTTGCAATGGAATAAATAAAGTATTGAAAAAAAAAAAAAAAGTTTATTAGGCACTACAATTGCAGCCAATGAAACCAGGAAGTATGGTGGTATTTGTTACTTCTGCCATAGGTTCCCCACCCCTGGTATAGTGGAAAATAATAAGGGTTTTATTTTACTTTTAAGCTGTTTATTGGGCTTGCAACAAAATATTTAAAACAATTGTTTATGAATTACATTTGGAGAGATGAACTTTTGCACACATTTTCCTTGATTACTGGAGACAAAGATGACTGTAGGGGAAGATTCACAGAGCTGCATCATAAACAATTGTAAGCAATAAGATTTACCTTTACAAGTTTTCCGTCATTAGTACCCAAGAATGCAATGGTATGTTCCTCTTCAACAGCTACAGCAACTGTTGTAAATGTGTTTTTCTCAAGCACTAGCACTGGTGATGTGACTACACCGTCTCTGCTCTCCAGGGGGTACGGTAAGTGTTCCTGGCCACATGGGTAGTTGATAACAGCATCCTAAAAAAAAAGATAGGGGGGTAAATTGATTTCACCCACCTGACTGATGACACATGAAAATAATGAATATCACCACTAGTTAGGTCAATAAAGCGTCATGAAACGCTAAGACTTTAATATACTGTAGAACATTAACTGTGGACATTACACCCATTATTTATTTCAACTGGCTTTGATTGTAAAATACTGTGTTTTATGTAAAAAATTGCTTGTCCCTTGATCCCTTTGTCTTGGAAATTGCCTATACCAACTACTAAACAAGTGTATTTAGGTGTTTAGCAACAAATGCAGAATATGGCCAGCGTCAATTCGGCTATTTTCAGAGCTGGATTTATTCTTGTGAAAGTGCAACACACAAAGATCTGTGCAAATCCTGGAGTGTTGCACCTTCAGAAGAAGAAATCTGTCTCAGAAAGAGTGCTGATAGCAGCTGGCGGCGGCCATATTTGGCATTCGTTGCTAAATGTCTACCAACTACGTACCACACAGTGATTGTTAACAACGTAGACAAACTCATGTACAGTAAAGATAAAATGAGTCTTCAGATAAGATGAGTCTTCATGTGACATAGTACCTAGTTTCTCAACCTGTAATAAGTGTAACCTTAGGGCATTGGCCTTCATTATTTTTTTCTGATGTAGCTATTGCAAACTTTACATATTAAAGAAAGCTGTGTTTCTCATTGCTACCCTTGAGCACTCCTAACAGGGCAGAGTGTGAGTATTGCCCAGCCTAGGCTGCTCAATCACTGATTCACCTTAAATTGGTAAAACCTTAGATTCTGGGGGGTAGTTATCAAGCCGTCTACTTTTCTGCCTTCGCCGGCCCAATACGCCCGCCTACCTTCGCCGCCGCGGACCTTGAATACGTTCGCCTAAGTTATCAAATAAAGCTGTCAAAAAGCCGCGGGGCGATGAGCAGCGGACTGTGAGAGTTATCACTCATCCGATCTCGCTGCTCTTCGGCTTTTTCCCAGCTTTATTGCTAGCCTGTCACTAAGGACTCACACTAAACTACACTGTTCTATCCCTATACCGGCGCCCCCGGAGCCTCCCGCAACTCAATAGTTACTAACCCCTAAACCGCCGCTCCTAGACCCTGCCGCAACTCTGATAAATGTATTAACCCCTAAACCGCCGCTCCCGGACACCGCTGCCACCTACATTATACCTAGTAACCCCTATCCTGCCCCCCCTACACCGTCGCCCTCTATAATAAAGTTATTAACCCCTATCCTGCTGATCCCGCACCTCGCCGCAACTAAATAGTTTAACCCCTAAACCGCCGCTCCCTGAACCCGCCGCAACCTATATTAAACCTATTAACCCCTATCCTGCCCCCCCTACACCGTCGTCACCTATAATAAATTTATTAACCCCTAATCTGCCCCCCCTACACCGTCGCCACCTATAATAAATTTATTAACCCATATCCTGCTCCCCACTACGCCGCCGCCACTGTAATAAAATTATTAACCCCTAAACCTAAGTCTAACACTAACGCCCCCCTAACTTAAATATTAATTAAATAAATCTAAATAATATTTTTATTATTAACTAAATTAATCCTATTTAAAACTAAATACTTACCTATAAAATAAACCCTAATATAGCTACAATATAAATAATAATTATATTGTAGCTATCTTAGGATTTATTTTTATTTTACAGGCAACTTTCAATTTATTTTAACTAGGTACAATAGCTATTAAATAGTTATTAACTATTTAATAGTTACCTAGCTAAAATAAACTGAAATTTACCTGTGAAATAAATCCTAACCTAAGTTACAATTACACCTAACACTACACTATACTTTAATAAATTAATTGATCGGAAGAGCCAATAGAATGCGAGCTCAATCTGATTGGCTGATTCCATCAGCCAATCAGATTTTTCCTATCTTAATTCCGATTGGCTGATAGAATCCTATCAGCCAATCGGAATTGAGGGGACGCCATCTTGGATGACGTCCCTTAAAGGAGCCTTCATTCGTCGTAGTCCGTCAGTGAAGAAGGAGGTTCCGCGTCGGCGGGAGGAAGATTCAAGACCCGGCTTGGAAGATGACATCGCCCAGATAGAAGACCTCTTCAGCGCCTCTTGGAAGATGACATCGCCCGGATCGAAGACTTCTTCAGCGCCGCCTGGATGATGACTTCATCATGTGGGTGGTGGGTTTTAATGTTGGGGGGGGTTGTATTTTTCTTTTACAGGCAAAAGAGCTGAACTTTTTGGGGCATGCCCCCACAAATGGCCCTTTTAAGGGCTGGTAAGGTAAAAGAGCTTTGAACTTTATTTAATTTAGAATAGGGTAGGGCATTTTTTTATTTTGGGGGGGTTTGTTATTTTATTAGGGGGCTTAGATTAGGTGTAAGTAGCTTAAAATTGTTGTAATATTTTTAAAATGTTTGTAACTTATTTTTTTATTTTTTGTAACTTAGCTTTTTTTATTTTTTGTACTTTAGTTAGTTTATGTAATTGTATTTAATTGTAGTTATTTGTAGGTAGTTTATTTAATTAATTTAATGATAGTGTAGTATTAGGTTTAATTGTAACTTAGGTTAGGATTTATTTTACAGGTAATTTTGTATTTCTTTTAGCTAGGTAATAGTTAATAACTATTTAATAACTATTCTAACTAGCTAAAATAAACACAAAGTTACCTGTAAAATAAATATAAATCCTAAGATAGCTACAATATAATTATTATTTATATTGTAGCTATATTAGGGTTTATTTTACAGGTAAGTATTTAGTTTTAAATAGGAATAATTTATTAAAGTATAGTGTAGTGTTAGGTGTAATTGTAACTTAGGTTAGGATTTATTTTACAGGTAAATTTCAGTTTATTTTAGCTAGGTAACTATTAAATAGTTAATAACTATTTAATAGTTTTTGTACCTAGTTAAAATAAATTGAAAGTTGCCTGTAAAATAAAAATAAATCCTAAGATAGCTACAATATAATTATTCTTTATATTGTAGCTATATTAGGGTTTATTTTAAAGGTAAGTATTTAGTTTTAAATAGGATTAATTTAGTTAATAATAAAAATATTATTTAGATTTATTTAATTAATATTTAAGTTAGGGGGGCGTTAGGGTTAGTGTTAGACTTAGGTTTAGGGGTTAATAATTTTATTACAGTGGCGGCGGCATAGTGGGGGGCAGGATAGGGGTTAATAAATTTATAATAGGTGGCAACGGTGTAGGGTGGGCAGATTAGGGGTTAATAAATTTATTATAGGTGGCGACGGTGTAGGGGGGCAGGAAAGGGGTTAATACATTTAATATAGGTTGCGGCGGGTTCAGGGAGCGGCGGTTTAGGGGTTAAAACATTTATTATAGTTGCGGTGGGCTCCGGGAGCGGCGGTTTAGGGGTTAATATGTATAGAGTAGCTTGCGGTGGGCTCCGGGAGCGGCGGTTTAGGGGGTAATAACTTTATTTAGTTGCGGCGGTGTAGGGGGGGCAGATTAGTGGTGTTTAGACTCGGGGTACATGTTAGGGTGTTAGGTGTAGACAGTTCCCATAGGAATCAATGGGATGTCTGTCAGCAGCGAACTTGTACTTTCGCTATGGTCAGACTCCCATTGATTCCTATGGGATCCGCCGCCTCCAGGGGTGGCGGTTTGAAAACCAGGTACGCTGGGCCGTAAAAGTGCTGAGCGTACCTGCTAGTCATTTGATAACTAGCAAAAGTAGTGAGATTGTGCCGCACTTGTGTGCGGAACATCTGGAGTGACGTAAGAATCGATCTGTGTCGGACTGAGTCCGGCGGATCGAAGCTTACGTCACTAAATTCTACTTTTGCCGGTCTCGAGCCTTTGATAACTAAGGCGAATCAGCCTCGCCACAAATACGCTGCGGAATTCCAGCGTATTTGAGGTTGACGGCTTGATAACTACCCCCCCCTGGCTTGAGACAATTTGCAGATAAATGTGCCACTGTGAAATAGGTAAAGTGCATCATACTGAAGTGTTCTGCAATAAAACAAGACAGATAAACTGTGCATGAAATGGTTATTAAAAATATAAAGATGGTATTGTAAATATTACTTTCCTCATCATGCAGAAAATTTTTATTTTCCTTTTTTAATAATATAAGAAGCTCAGTAATTGCATCTAATTATTAACATCAATGGACTATTTATCTGTGTTTTAAGTGTTTATTATTCTCTGCTGTAATATTGACAAATCTTAAATTCCAGAAAACATAAAACAAATATCTAATCCCTATATATTTACTTCATTAAAGGGATAGTAAACCCCACACTTTTCTTTTATGATTCAGATAGAACATACAATTTTAAATAACTTTCCAATTTAATTCTATTATCAAATTTTCTTCATTTTCATTTGTCTGAAGGGACAGCATTGCTCTACTGACAGGAAGCTAAAAATATCTATTTAGCCAATCACAAGAGACAAATGTGTGCAGGCACCAATTAGCAGCAGCTCCCACTAGTGTATGATATGTGCGTATTCATTTTTTAACAAGGGATACTAAGAGAAAGAAGCACATTTGAAAATAGAAGTGAATTTAAAAGGTGTGTTAAAATGGCATGCTCTATCTGAATCATGCAAGTTTAATGTTGACTTTCCTATCCCTTTAATATATCTGATACAAGCTTGTGAAATCAAGTAATACCCATGATTTCCATTTTTGCTCATGTAAAAAAGATTATTAATATTTGTGCTACAGTTGGGGTACACAGGAAACAACTGTATGCCTACAGGGGTACATTTTTAACAAAAAGGCAGAGAAACGCTGGCATGGTACAATTCATAAAGTGAGAGTTTATTAAATAAAATGAGAATTGATTTTAACATTTGTTCTGCATGTGGGTCTTTTCCAATTCAATATTCAAAAAGATTTAAGTGCAATAAGAAAATGTTCTAAAGTGTTATATGCAAGAAATAGCACAATATTAAAATGCTCTATGTTTAACACCTGCAAGGGGTTCAAGTCCTCTGCTAAACAGCAATGCACTACTGGGCCCTAGATGAACACATCTGTTAAGCCAATTAAAAAGAGATGTGTGTAGCCACCAGCTAGCTCACAGCAGTGCATTGCTGCACCTGAGTCTACCTAGGTTGGACATTCAACAAAGGATACCAATAGAATGAAGCAAATTTGATAACAGAAGTAAATTGAAAAGTCTCTTGAAACTGCATCAGGGAAGTTTAAGTTTGATTAAAGAAGCAAGAAACCAATGGCACTACTCATATGTATACTCCTAACCCTTATTGATAAACAGATTCATAGAGATCTATGTTAACGGGTGTGGGTGAGGCTCATATTTATCTCTACATAGATTGTCAATATGTGTTTTAATGTTGTTTTTCCTACTTTAATATAAGTTATGTTTTAAACTTTTGTCAGAACTCTCACCCCAGGTGTTTAGGCAGATTACTCACACAGACTGTGTTCCTGTTCTTATTATTCCGTTATACTCCAGAGTGCTAAAAGTGTATTCTTGTTAGAGGGCCCCCTCTTTCCCCCTCCAAGTTTAATTTTGACTTTCCTGTCCCTTTAATTGCTAAAATAAAAGAATGTCCAGTGAATTTATAAAAAGATACACGCATTTAAACAAACTGTACACAGAGTTGTGCGTTATTAACTGTTTGACTTAAAGGGACATGTAACCCAAAAGTTTTCTTACATTTTTCAGATAGAGAATACAATTTTTAAAACGTTTCCAATTTAATTCTATTATCAAATATGCTTTGTTCTCATGTTATTCTTTGTTGAAGAGATATCTGGCTAGGTAGCGTGCACATTTCTGGAGCTCTGCATGACAGGAAATAGTGCGGCCATCTATTGCATGCCATATAGGGCTCCATTTAACATTCAGTGGCGGACAGGGTCAAACATTTTTGCCTCCGTCCACCCAGCTACCCCTCATACGGGCAGCAATCCGCTGCCTGCATTAAACATTGCACACGAGTGCTCCTTTGCGCTCGGCTGCAACCACAACCCCATGCCCACGCACAGCCAATCACACGCAGGCAGGAGCTGTTAATCTTCCCGTTGGATGAGACCGGGGAGATTGAAATTCTCCACCTAAAAGGTGGTGAACTGGGTAGGGATGAAGGGGTCAGATGACCGCTGCTTGATAAATACTGACGGCAGGTTCGCTTGTGGGGGAAAAGGGCTTGATAAATCAAGACCATATGGCTGCAAACACGTGCACACTCCTGAACTTGCCTTCCTGCTTTTCAACAAAGGATAACAAGAAAACTACGAAAATGTGAAAGTTGTTTAAAATTGTATGCTTTATCTGAATAAAGAAATAAACATTTTTGGTTTTTTTTCCCTTTAAGTGCTGCAGGGAGATGTGAAGTATATAAAGCAATTTACATATATTTACTGTTTTCTGTATAATTAAAACTGAGCAACAATGTATTAAAACAAAAAAACAAAAATGTTTTAAATAATATCATTTTTTTTTGGGGGGGGGGGAATGTAATGTTTAATTTTGTGGTTATATTTGTTTCAGGGAAATAAGGTTCTTAGTTTGTGCAATTAACGTACTGCTCTCAGTAATTATGCTATTTATAGAGACTGCTAAAAGCTGTTATTTTAGCTCACACAGAAACTATTATTTCTCATCCTGAAGCTCCTGGGAGTTTCTAAACCCATTAGACAGCGTGTTTAAAATTCCAGGTGCTTCTCGATCACAGATAATATGAACTCTGGGCTGCAATGAATTTCATGCTTTTGGTTAAGGAAGGGCAGCTGGTAAACCATTAGCAGCTGGGCTCATTTTAATATATAGTTACTGCTGAATGCACGGACGCAGCGCAAAATACTTTACTACTGCTCTAAGGGCAGAAACTGTACGGCAGGCACAGTTGGCAAGCAATTAAGTTTTGAAAAAATGATTATCATGAAAAAGTTTAAGTGTCACTGAGTGCCCTAGTGCACAAATGCTTATTAAAAGGTGTATTGTATTTCCCAATTTCAAGTAAAAAGATGGTATTTCAAAATGTTTTAAAAGTGTCCACCCCCCCTAATTCTTCTACTGTATAAACCAATTATTTCTCTAACAGCTCTCCCTATTAGCCAGTGAGAAATAGATACCTAGGTACCAGTTGCATAAAACTACACATTTCCCCTCGAAGGTATATTATGCATTTCAGCCAACTGTATGTAAAGCCTATTTTAAATTAAGGATGAGAAGATTTATGTATCTCAATGCCACAATTCTGTATTGGTAAAACTGTCCTGTGTTGATTCTGTTTCCTACAATAAAAATAATAAAAAACAAAAACAAAAAAAAAACATAATTTATGTAAGAACTTACCTGATAAATTCATTTCTTTCATATTGGCAAGAGTCCATGAGCTAGTGACATATGGGATATACAATCCTACCAGGAGGGGCAAAGTTTCCCAAACCTCAAAATGCCTATAAATACACCCCTCACCACACCCACAATTCAGTTTAACGAATAGCCAAGCAGTGGGGTGATAAAGAAAGGAGTAGAAAGCATCAACAAAAGGAAATTTGGAAATAATTGTGCTTTATACAAAAAATCATAACCACCATAAAAAGGGTGGGCCTCGTGGACTCTTGCCAATATGAAAGAAATTAATTTATCAGGTAAGTTCTTAAATAAATTATGTTCTCTTTCATGTAATTGGCAAGAGTCCATGAGCTAGTGACATATGGGATATCAATACCCAAGATGTGGAGTCTTCCACTCAAGAGTCACTAGAGAGGGAGGGAATAAAAATAAAAACAGCCATATTCTGCTGAAAAAATTAATCCACAACCCAAAACAAAAATAAGTTTATTTCATCTTTGAAAGAAAAAAACTTAAATCAAAAGCAGAAGAATCAAACTGAAACAGCTGTCTGAAGAACTTTTCTACCAAAAACTGCTTCCGAAGAAGCAAATACATCAAAACGGTAGAATTTAGTAAATGTATGCAAAGAGGACTAAGTCGCCGCTTTGCAAATCTGATCAACTGAAGCTTCATTCTTAAAAGCCCACAAAGTGGAAACTGATCTAGTAGAATGAGCTGTGCCTGACGCGACTCCAAATAAGCTTGATGAATCAAAAGTTTCAACCAAGAAGCCAAGGAACTAGCAGAAGCCTTCTGACCTTTCCTAGGACCAGAAAATAAAACAAATAGACTGGAAGTCTTCCTGAAATCTTTAGTAGCTTTTACATAATATTTCAAAGCTCTTACCACATCCAAAGAATGTAAGGATCTCTCCAAAGAATTCTTAGGATTAGGACATAAGGAAGGGACAACAATTTCTCTACTAATGTTGTTAGAATTCACAACCTTAGGTAAAAATTGAAAAGAAGTCCGCAAAACTGCCTTATCCTGATGAAAAATCAGAAAAGGAGACTCACAACAAAGAGCAGATTGCTCAGAAACTCTTCTAGCAGAAGAGATAGCCAAAAGGAACAACACTTTCCAAGAAAGTAGTTTAATGTCCAAAGAATTCATAGGCTCAAATGGAGGAGCCTGTAACGCCTTCAGAACCAAATTAAGACTCCAAGGAGGAGAAATTGATTTAATGACAGGCTTAATACGAACTAAAGCCTGTACAAAACAGTGAATATCAGGAAGTATAGCAATTTTTCTGTGAAATAAAACAGAAAGAGCGGAGATTTGTCCTTTCAAGGAACTTGCAGACAAACCCTTATCCAAACCATCCTGAAGGAACTGTAAAATTCTAGGAATTCTAAAAAAATTCCAGGAGAATTTATGAGAAGAACACCATGAAATGTAAGTCTTCCAAACTCTATAATAAATCTTTCTAGAGACAGATTTACGAGCTTGTAACATAATATTAATCACTGAGTCAGAGAAACCTCTATGACTTAGAACTAAGCGTTCAATTTCCACACCTTCAAATTTAATGATTTGAGATCCTGATGGAAAAACGGACCTTGAGATAGGTCCGGCCGTAACGGAAGTGGCCAAGGCGGGCAACTGGACATCCATACCAGATCCGCATACCAAAACCTGTGTGGCCATGCTGGAGCCACCAGCAACACAAAAGACTGTTCCATGATGATTTTGGAGATCACTCTTGGAAGGAGAACTAGAGGCGGGAAGATGTAAGAAGGATGATAACACCAAGGAAGTGTCAGTGCATCCAAGGCTTCCGCCTGAACATCCCTGGACCTGGACAGGTATCTGGGAAGTTTCTTGTTTAGATGAGAGGGCATGAGATCTATCTCTGGAAGACCCCACATCTGAACAATCTGAGAAAACACATCTGGATGGAGAGACCACTCCCCTGGATGTAAAGTCTGGCGGCTGAGATAATCCGCCTCCCAATTGTCTACACCTGGGATATGCACCGCAGAGATTAGACAGGAGCTGGATTCGCCCAATCAAGTATCCAAGATACTTCTTTCATAGCTTGGGGACTGTGAGTCCCACCCTGATGATTGACATAAGCCATAGTTGTGATATTGCCTGTCTGAAAACAAATGAACGGTTCTCTCTTTAGCAGAGGCCAAAACTGAAGAGCCCTGAGAATTGCACGGAGTTCTAAAATATTTATTGGTAATCTCGCCTCTTGAGATTTCCAAACCCCTTGTGCTGTCAGAGATCCCCAAACAGCTCCCCAACCTGAAAGACTCGCATCTGTTCAAATCACAGTCCAGGTTGGCCAAACAAAAGAGGCCCCTTGAACCAAACGAAGGTGATCTATCCACCATGTCAGAGAGTGTCGTACATTGGGATTCAAGGATATTAATTGTGATATCTTTGTATAATCCCTGCACCATTGATTCAGCATGCAAAGCTGTAGAGGTCTCATGTGAAAACGAGCAAAGGGGATCATGCCCGATGCTGCAGTCATGAGACCTAAAACTTCCATGCACATAGCCACTGAAGGGAATGACAAACTGAAAGTGCCGGCATGCTGCGACCAATTTTAAACGTCTCTTGTCTGTTAGAGACAGAGTCATGGACACTGAATCTATCTGGAAACCTAAAAAGGTGAACCTTGTCTGAGGAATCAAGAAACTTTTTGGTAAATTGATCCTCCAACCATGTTTCCGAAGAAACAACACTAGATTCGTGTGAGATTCTGCAGTATGTAAAGACTGAGCTAGTACCAAGATATCGTCCAAATAAGGAAACACCACAATACCCTGTTCTCTGATTACAGATAGTAGGGCACCCAGAACCTTTGAAAAGATTCTTGGAGCTGTTGCTAGGCCAAATGGAAGAGCAACAAATTGGTAATGCTTGTCTAGAAAAGAGAATCTCAGAAACTGATAGTGTTCTGGATGAATCGGAATATGAAGGTATGCATCCTGCAAGTCTATTGTGGACATATAATGTCCTTGCTGAACAAAAGGCAGAATAGTACTTATAGTCACCATCTTGAAAGTTGGTACTCTTACATAACTATTCAAAATTTTCAGATCCAGAACTGGTCTGAACAAATTTTCTTTCTTTGGTACAATGAATAGGTTTGAATAAAACCCCAAACCTTGTTCCTGAGGAGGAACTGGCATGATTACCCCTGAAGACTCCAGGTCTGAAACACACTTCAGAAAAGCCTGAGCTTTTACTGGATTTACAGGGATGCGTGAGAGAAAAAATCTTCTCACAGGAGATCTTACTTTGGATCCTATTCGATACCCTTGAGAGACAATGCTCTGAATCCAATGATTTTGGACAGATTTTATCCAAAAATCCTTGAAAAACCTTAATCTGCCCCCTACCAGCTGAGCTGGAATGAGGGCCGCACCTTCATGCAGACTTAGGGGCAGACTTTGGTTTCCTAAATGGCTTGGATTTATTCCAATTTGAGGAAGGCTTCCAACTGGAAGCAGATTCCTTGGGAGGAGGATTGAGTTTTTGTTCCTTATTCTGACGAAAGGAACGAAAACGGTTAGAAGCCTTAGATTTACCCTTAGGTTTTTTATCCTGAGGCAAAAAAACTCCTTTTCCTCCAGTGATAGTTGAAATAATAGAATCCAACTGAGAACCAAATAAATTATTACCTTGGAAAGAAAGAGATAGTAATCTAGATTTAGATGTCATATCAGCATTCCAAGATTTAAGCCACAAAGCTCTTCTAGCTAATACAGCTAAAGACATGGATCTAACATTAATTTTGATAATATCAAAAATGGCATCACAAATAAAATTATTAGCATGTTGCAGTAAGCGAGTAATGCTATATATGTCAGGATCCAATTCTCGTTGCGCTAAATTCTCCAACCAAAAAGTTGAGGCAGCCGCAACATCAGCCAAAGAAATAGCAGGTCTGAGAAGATGACCTGAATATAAATAGGCCTTCCTTAGATAGGAATCAAGCTTCCTATCTAAAGGATCCTTAAAGGAAGTACTAGCTTCCATAGGAATAGTGGTACGTTTAGCAAGAGTAGAAATAGCCCCATCAACTTTGTTTTTTTTCCCCAAAAACTCTATAGATTTTGCTGGTAAAGGATACAATTTTTTAAACCTTGAAGATGGAATAAAAGAAGTACCTGGCTTATTCCATTCCCTAGAAATCATATCAGAAATAGCAAAAACCCCTGGGGAAACCACAGGCGGTTTAAAAACAGCATTTAAACGTTTATTAGATTGAAGGTCAATAGGACTGGTTACCTCAATATCCAAAGTAATTAACACTTCTTTTAATAAAGAACACATACACTCTATTTTAAATAAATAAGTAGATTTGTCAGTGTCAATGTCTGAGGAAGGATCTTCTGAATCAGATAGATCCTCATCAGAAGAGGATAAATTATTATGTTGCTGGTCATTTGAAATTTCATCAGCTAAATGAGAAGTTTTAAAAGACCTTTTACGTTTATTAGAAGGTGGAAATGCAGACAAAGCCTTCAGAATAGAATCAGAAACAAATTCTTTAAAATTTACAGGTATATCATGTACATTAGAAGTTGAAGGAACTGCAACTGGCAATGTACTATTACTGATGGAAACACTATCTGCATGTAAAAGTTTATCATGACAACTATTACAAATGACATTTGGTGGAATAATTTCTACACTTTTACAACAAATGCACTTAGCTTTGGTAGAACCGATGTCAGGCAGCAATGTTCCAGTAGAAACTTCTGAGGCAGGATCAGATTGGGACATCTTGCTCAATGTAAGAGAAAAAACAACATATAAAGCAAAATTATCTATTTCCTTATATGACAGTTTCAGGAATGGGAAAAAATGCAAAAGCATAGGCCTCTGATAGAGAAAAAAGCAAGAGGCAAACATCAATGGGGTATTGAAATAATAAAAATGACACACTCACGTCACTAATGACGCCGCCGTGTGAAAGGTCTCGGCGTCACGTATGACGCCGGAAATGCCGAAGTTGCGTCATAAACGGCTTTTTCCGCGGCAAAAAAATTTCGCACCAAGAATGACGCAATAAAGTTTAGCATTTGACGCACCCGCGGGCCTAATACCCGCAATAGCAAGAAGTAGTCAATTGAAAAAAAGACTAAAACCCCAGGTAAGAAATACATTTCTTAAAATGTTTAAATTCCCCAAATATGAAACTGACAGTCTGCTGAAGGAAATACATGAACCTGACTCATGGCAAATATAAGTACAATACATATATTTAGAACTTTATATAAATGCATAAAGTGCCAAACCATAGCTGAGGTGTCTTAAGTAATAAAAAACATACTTACCAAAAGACACCCATCCACATATAGCAGATAGCCAAACCAGTACTAAAACAGTTATTAGTAGAGGTAAGGGTAAATTGAGAGTATATCGTCGATCTGAAAAGGGAGGTAGGAGATGAATCCCTACGACCGATAACAGAGAACCTATGAAATAGACCCCCGTTAGGGAAATCATCGTATTCAAATAAGTGATACTCCCTTCACGTCCCTCTGACATTCGCTGTACTCTGAGAGGAATCGGGCTTCAACAATGCTGAGAAGCGCATATCAACGTAGAAATCTTAGCACAAACTTACTTCACCACCTCCATAGGAGGCAAAGTTTGTAAAACTGAATTGTGGGTGTGGTGAGAGGGTGTATGTATAGGCATTTTGAGGTTTGGGAAACTTTGCCCTTCCTGGTAGGATTGTATATCCCATATGTCACTAGCTCATGGACTCTTGCCAATTACATGAAAGAAAACACACACATTTCCTGATAGTTTTATTAAATGGCTTTTAGTTTTTATGCAGTAATATTCTAACATGTTTAACCATTGTTCCACCATATATAGGAGAGAAAAAACAAAATTTATGCTTACCTGATAAATTTATTTATTTCTTGACACAGTGAGTCCACGGAATCATCAATTACTGTTGGGAATATCACTCCTGACGAGCAGGAGGCGGCAAAGAGCCCCACAGCAAAGCTGTTAAAGGGACATTTAACACCCAATAAAAATCCCTAAGACCTACTTTTTCTTATTAATAAAAATAAAATAATCATGTGCTCCTCTTACCCCAAACTGTTGAAGGATATTGTTTTAAAGTACAGCACTGATCCACTGCTGGTGTCTCCTATGGAAGCTGCCATATTGTAACGCACGCTACAGGCAGGGGCACAGAAGTCACATGCTCATGATGCAGTCAAGGACACACACAGCTATATTACATACAGTGTACTTAGAGGATCACATCTGTGTGAGCTGCTGTGACTGAAGAAACATTTGTTAGAGTATAAAAGGTATTAGATTTAGCCATGTATGTATAATACACATAATATGCATCTTAACGTTAATAAAATGATCATTAAGTACTGTTTATTTGTGTTTCTAACTCCCCCCACAGTTAAAACTTCAAACTGCCCACAAGTTTTAGGATTTAAGAAAAGCCGTTTTCTGCAGGCAGCCAGGCACTATCATCAGTGTAATTTATTTGTTGTAACCTCCGTGAGGGAAGAAGGAGGGGGAGGCTGTGACGCTGCATATACTCTCGGTGCAGAAGATTTCTGCTTTTCAAGAGTTCTCCTCTGTTTATATAAATCACTAAGGGCTGACAGTTGTACAAGCTTAGGGATCATTTAGCAATGATTGTCTCTTTCAATGCAGACGATCATTGCTAAACGATCCCTAAGGGAGTGTCGTGAGAAATACATTTATCAGGTAAGCATAAATTTAGTTTTCTTTCTTAAGACACGGTGAGTCCACGGAATCATCAATTACTGTTGGGAATTAATACCCAAGCTAGAGGACACATATAATTAGGGAGGGCAAGGAAGGTAACCCAAACAGAAGGCACATTGCAAAACCTTTCTCCCAAAAGAAGCCTCAGCCGAAGCAAAAGTATCACATTTATAAAATATAGAAAAAGTGTGCAAAGAAGACCAAGTCGCAGCCTTACACATCTGTTCTAAAGAGGCCTCATTTTTGAAGGTCCAAGAAGACACCGCCCTAGTGGAATGAGCTGTAATTCTCTCAGGAGGCTGCTGTCCAGCAGTATCATAAGCCATACAAATAACACTTCTCAACCAGAGGGAAAGAGAAGTGGCAGTAGCTTTCTGGCCTTTGCGTTTACCAGAAAAGCAACCTATGCAGCCTAATTACTTCACCACCTCCTTGCACTAGAGGCAAAGAGAATGACTGGGGGTTATGGGAAGGGAAGTGATACTTAACAGCTTTGCTGTGATGCTCTTTGCCTCCTCCTGCTGGCCAGGAGTGATATTCCCAACAGTAATTGATGATTCCGTGGACTCACCGTGTCTTGAAAGAAATAAGTACAATGTCCCTTTAAATTAAAGTGCATAATAGTTGTATTACTACTCTCATTGCAATACATATTAAAAAGGAAGAAAAAAAATTGGACAAAGATTTATGGCATTTGTACTCCTTTCTAATAGAAAGTGACAAACAAGCCAGAAGGCTAGCAGTAGTATGCTAACACAACGGAATCTGGAGCCCAACAGTTATGGCAGAACTGCATTAAGCCCTTAACTTCTGATCTATTTACAAACTATGTGCTGAGCTGTTTTGGAGTTTTAGCTGATGCTCACAATTAAGCCTTACTGTATTTTATTTCCAAGTGTGTTTATATATACAAGGAAACGCATATGACAAAAGGTACCAGCTCTGATGACAAACATTTTGTTAAACCCTAAAAGCCAAAGTCCCATGGCTGCCAAAACTTCTTTCCTGGCTCTAATCAATTTGTCAACCCCTGGCTTAGAAAACTATATTTGGGTGCCACAGACTGTTCACCTGACATATCTGCTTTCCACTCCACAAAGACAAAGTGAACTTGGAAATGTTACCCATGGGAACCTGAGAAATCACTAATGATTAGCTATGATAAGAACATGCAGAACTTTGAAATCTATTTTACTATTGTTGTTTAGGGAGACTAAATAAACTCCAATGAGCACTCATTTCTGAGAACCAGCAGAAGAACCTGATTATGTATTGCTAAGGTGGAATTTTCTGATTGGCTTTGAGAATCATAAAATACAAAAGGAATAATGTGCTTTCCTTTGTACAAGATTAACTGAAATTTGAGACACTATAAAAAAAACTAGAAATAGTGACAGGAATGCTCCTATAGGGGATATGGATGAGCAAAACCTTATGCTGACCTTTTGCCTCTACCACTGTCACATAATTTGAGTTTGTGATTTGCAGGTTTGGGAGTGAAATGGATCTCTGGGTATCAAAAATTTCGAAAAGTTAACCCTTTGCACAAATGCTGAAGAATATCAGACAGTATTTGCTGAGGTAGTAAGGACTAATGAATATCAACAGTATCTATCACAGTTGAATTATATGCATAAGCTTGGAAAAAACTAGTGTGATTGGCTTTTTAGACTTCCATGACATACTGTATGCCATCCTCTATATCAGTGGGAGCATGATGTATGCTGGGGATAGGATTACGTTATAATAAATAAATCCAAACATTATTTATTAGACGTAGGCAGAGCATGGTGCACATTAGGGCAGGGCGATATGGACCCAAAAAATTTGCAATTGCGATTTTAATCGCAATTTTCTTATAAATGACTATAACACCTTAATTTTCCAATAAAAACATATTTTACACTACAAAATCTTAATGTACGTTTCTTAATGTCCAATACACTCTTGGAGCATAAAAATCCAAACCACAAAATAGTAAAAATAAAAAGAGCTGCTTGTGCTGTGGTTACATAGTAGCCACTAGCCAGTTCTTAGGTCTTCTGACACAACATTGTCATGTCTTCTTGGGCAGTCATTCTAACTGTGGTAAGATTAACATATGAACCTCCCATAAATCAGAAAAAAATGTCTTTCAAAAACGAAGCCTCTTCTTTAAAAGAAAGTCTTGTTGAAGAGTTTAAAAACATTTCAGAATGTGCGCCATGGAAAATAGATCAGACAGTAGAGTAAAAGTGCACTTGTACTTCACTGTCTGAGCTATTTTCCGTGGTGCACTTTCTGAACTGTTTGAGTCAAATACTTTCTTTAAAAGAAGAGGCTTAATTTTTTCTATGTAAACAGGCTTTATTTTACCTGTGTAGGCAGCTGTGACTGCTGCCATCAGAGCGGAGGCAAACCGGCAAATTCCTCCATAGCGCAGCTCTTGCATAACCTCTCTACTCCCCCATCCCCTCCTTTCCCTACATAAGCCTCCGCGCAATGAACAGTTACAGCCAGCCCTCCTGTATGTCATAGGTGACGTCATAGGGGCCATTTCTTAATGGCGGCAATTAATTGTGCAGCCCTAGTGCACATTAAACTAATATACAACCATGGGCATTGTTGTAATAAAGAAAACATTATGCAGTGGGTTAAACTTAAAAAAAGTTTAACCCACTGCATAATTCTACAAGGAGGCCAAGGTCTCTACATGAAGGCATAAATCTTCTAGAGCAGCATGAGCTGGTCTAGGGCCAGATTATGAGTGGCGCAATAACAGTTATGTGTGAGAGATATCGGGTTTATTGCGGATGTTTGCACTTGTCGGATGTAGCCCTCGTATTATAAGTTGAAAGTGAACGTGATTGCTTGAGTGCAATTGAAGTTAACGCGTTTTCGGATAGAGCAACCTCAGATCTCTGGTTCTAAAGACACTTCTGGCCAAACTTTTAAATTGGTTAAATAAAGCTCAGTTTTAACAGCACCAAGGAATCATGCCAGTTTGTTCTTTGATTATGTTTGAAACGTATCCTCATACACCGGGCGTTTTCCTTTCCTGCTGAATTGGGCTGGAGTTTGTTTGATGCCGGTACTTAGCGGTCAGGTGAGCAGGCTGTTTTTGAGAGAAGCTGTTCCTGGTCTGAATACACAGCATACTACAGTGGATATGGATCATCAGTTTTGCTGCTGAAAAGAGGAAGCATTTTAATTTTAGCCTGTATAACTACCGCACTGGCAAACTGGGGGACAAATCCAAGGCGGACCTGCAAAGTTCCCGGGGGACCGGTGATCATCTGGACTCTGGGGAGCAAAGTGTGTTCCGTTTATTGTTCAAGGCAGTGTTTGCTACAACCCGTAGCTGGAAGATAGGAGCCCTGAACAGGGCAGGCTTCATGTGAGATAATTGAGATAACACAACACATCCTAGGCAGCTATTTGGTGAAAATTTCCACTAACATTCTAAAACTGCAGACAAACAGTATTTCTCCATTTTTTGCTTGCCACTGATATTTAACTGTCATGTTTTACTGTGTATTGAGTAAAATTATCTACATACATTTTTGATTTTATATATATATATATATATATATATATATATATATACACACACACACACACACAGTTGTGCTCCTAAGTTTACATACCCTGGCAGCATTTAGGATTTCTTGGCCATTTTTTAGAGAATATGAATGATAACACAAAAACTTTTCACTCATGGTTAGTGTTTGGCTGAAGCCATTTATTATCAATCAACTGTGTTTACTCTTTTTAAATCATAATGACAACAGAAACTACCCAAATGACCCTGATCAAAAGTTTACATACCCTGGTGTTTTTGGCCTGATAACATGCACACAAGTTGACACAAAGAGGTTTGAATGGCTATTAAAGGTAACCATCCTCACCTGTGATCTATTTTCTTGTAATTAGTGTGTGTGAATAAAAGGTCAATGAGTTTCTGGACTCCAAACTAAAACAGGAAAGGTATATAAAAAGATATCCAAGGATTTGAGAATGCAAATCAGCAGTGTTCAAACTCTAATAAAGAAGTGGAAAATGAGGTGTTCTGTTGAAACCAAACCATGGTCAGGTAAACCAAATAAAATTTCAGCCACAACTGCCAGGAAAATTGTTCGGGATGCAAAGACAAACCTACAAATAACTTCAGGTGAAATACAGGACATGTGGTGTGGCTGTTTCAAGATGCACAATAAGGAGGCACTTGAAGAAAGATGGGTTGCATGGTCGAGTCGCCAGAAGAAATCCATTAATATGCAAATGCCACAAAGTATCCCGCTTACAATACGCCAAACAGCACAGAGACAAGCCTCAAACCTTCTGGCACAAAGTCATTTGGAGTGAGGAGACCAAAATTTAGCTTTTTGGCCACAACCATAAACGCTACATTTGGAGGGGTGTCAAGAAGCCCTATGATGAAAGGTACACCATTCCTACTGTGAAACAGGGAGGTGGATCGCTGATGTTTTGGGGATGTGTGAGCTACAAAGGCACAGGACAGTTGGTCAGAATTGATGGCAAGATAAATGCAGTATGTTATCAAACAGAACGCCTCATTTTCCACTTCTTGATTAGAGTTTGAACACTGCTGATTTGCATTCTTAATTCCTTGGATATCTTTTTTATATCCCTTTCCTGTTTTATACAGTTCAACTACCTTTCTCCCACAGATCCTTTTTGACAATTCTTTTTCTTTCCCCATGACTCAGAATCCAGAAACGTCAGTGCAGCGCTGGATGAAAGATGCAAGGGTCTTTCAGGAGTCCAGAAACTCATTGACCTTTTATACACACACTCTAATTACAAGCACACAGATCACAGGTGAGGATGGTTACCTTTAATAGCCATTAAAACCTCTTTATGTCAACTTGTGTGCATGTTATCAGGCCAAAATCACCAGGGTATGTAAACTTTTGATCACGGTCATTTGGGTAGTTTCTGTTGTCATTATGATTTAAAAAGAGTTGATTGATAATAAATGGCTTCAGCCAAACACTAACCATGAGTGAAAGAAAAGTTTTTGTGTTATCATTCATATTATCTGAAAAATGGCCAAGAAATCATAAATTCTGCCAGGGTATATAAACTTATGAGCCCATATATTTATATATATATATATATATATATATATATATATATATAAATATAAAATCCCCAAGAGAGGACAAAAGGAGGCCGATTCATCGCCCAAGGCAGGTTCAAAATAAATTTATTGAGCAAAGGTGCTAGTACATAGGTGAGAGCAAAGCCTTAACACCTGACGCGTTTCGCGCATGCGCACATGCGCTTCATCAGAGGTGATGTGTTCAAGTTGTGAGTGAACTTAAATGCAACAAGGCAGCCAATTAAGGCCCCATTTAGCCCAAAACAGTGGCTACACCTGTAACTTTAAATAACTAGGTGAGTTGTTGCAGATAAGTCACTCATCCTATTTTACAAATATAAGTGTACAAACAAAACATAACAGAACTCCATATATATGCGGTATGAATATGGTAATCAATACATCCTAAAGCATACAAAATTATAATAAAAAAGGTCTAAACAGAAAGTGATTAAAAAAAAACCCATATGAGTTAAAAACCAAATGATCAATACTAAGGGGGGCAAAGTAAATAAGCAATAATTCATTAGCCCATAGTATGTAATAAGAAAAAATACAAATATAAATATCCAGTCCTAATACAAAAAGAAAAATAATTGTGCTAAAGGAAAAAAAACAAAAAATTAAAAAATAAATTATATATATATATATATATATATATATAACATAATTTATGCTTACCTGATAAATTCCTTTCTCCTGTAGTGTAGTCAGTCCACGGGTCATCCATTACTTATGGAATATATCTCTTCCTAACAGGAAACTGCAAGAGAATTACCCAGCAGAGCTGCTATATAGCTCCTCCCCTCACCTATCATACTCAGTCATTCGACCAAAGCAGACGAGAAAGGAGGAACCACAGGGTACAGTGGTGACTGGAGTTTAATTAAAATTTAGACCTGCCGTAAAAACAGGGCGGGCCATGGACTGACTACACTACAGGAGAAAGGAATTTATCAGGTAAGCATAAATTATGTTTTCTCCTGTTAAGTGTAGTCAGTCCACGGGTCATCCATTACTTATGGAATACCAATACCAAAGCTAAAGTACACGGATGAAGGGAGGGACAAGGCAGGAACATTAAACAGAAGGAACCACTGCCTGAAGTACCTTTCTCCCAAAAATAGCCTCCGACGAAGCAAAAGTGTCAAATTTGTAAAATTTTGAAAAAGTGTGAAGCGAAGACCAAGTCGCAGCCTTGCAAATCTGTTCAACAGAGGCCTCATTTTTAAAGGCCCAGGTGGAAGCCACAGCTCTAGTAGAATGAGCTGTAATCCTCAGAATCACCGAAGCTCTCTCCTGTTTGATCTTGGCAATCAAACGAGGAAGCATCGGGAATGGTGGAAACACATAAGCCATGTTGAAGACCCAAGGGGCTGTCAGAGCATCTATCAGCACCGCTCCCGGGTCCCTGGACCTGGATCCGTAACAAGGAAGCTTGGCGTTCTGACGAGACGCCATGAGATCCAGATCTGGTTTGCCCCAACGACGAATCAGTTGAGCAAAGACCTCCGGATGAAGCTCCCACTCCCCCGGATGAAAAGTCTGGCGACTTAGAAAATCCGCCTGCCATAAGTCTCGTGTGGTGGCGTCAATAGGAAACATTTTCCTAAATATGGGAGGAGGGGTAAAAGGCACACCCGGTCTATCCCACTCCTTGCTAATAATCTCTGTAAGCCTTTTTGGTATAGGAAATACGTCAGTACACACCGGTACCGCATAGTATCTATCCAACCTACATAATTTCTCTGGAATTGCAACCGCGTTACAATCATTCAGAGCCGCTAATACCTCCCCTAGCAATGTGCGGAGGTTCTCTAGCTTAAATTTAAAATTGGAAATCTCTGAATCCAGTCTCCCTGGATCAGATCCGTCACCCACAGAATGAAGCTCTCCGTCCTCACGTTCTGCAAACTGTGACGCAGTATCTGACATGGCTCTCATCTCATCCGCGCGCTCTATCCTTAACCCAGAGCTATCGCGCTTGCCTCTTAATTCTGGCAACTTAGATAATACTTCTGTCATAACAGTAGCCATGTCTTGCAAAGTGATTTGTAAGGGCCTCCCTGATGTACTTGGCGCCACAAAATCACGCACCTCCTGAGCGGGAGGCGAAGGTACTGACACGTGAGGAGAGTTAGTCGGCATAACTTCCCCCTCGTCGTCTGGTGATAATTTCTTTACATGTAAAGATTGACTTTTATTTAAAGTAGCCTCAATGCAATTAGTACACAAATTTCTATTGGGCTCCACATTGGCCTTTAAACATAGTGAACAAAGAGATTCATCTAAGTCAGACATGTTTAAACAAACTAGCAATGAGACTAGCAAACTTGGAAATACTTTTCAAAATTAATTTACAAGCAATATAAAAAACGTTACTGTGCCTTTAAGAAGCACAGAAAAACTGACAAAGTTGAAATAACAATGACCAAAATAGTTATAGTAACCAAATTTTCACAGTAAATGTATTAAGTTAGCAAAGGATTGCACCCACCAGCAAATGGATGATTAACCCCTTAGTACCCAAAAACGGATAACAATTATATAATTAACGTTTTTCTCACAGTCAAATACACTGTCACAGGACTGCTGTGCCTGATTACCTCCCTCAAAATGGATTTTGAAGACCCCTGAGCTCTCTAGAGACGATCTGGATCATGGAGGATGAAGTAGACAGATTGTGACTGAATTTTTACTGCGCAAAAAAGCGCTAAAATAGGCCCCTCCCACTCATATTACAACAGTGGGGAAGCTCAGAAACTGTTTCTATGCAGAAAACAAAAATGGCCATGTGGTAAAAATCATGCCCTAATAAGTTTTATCACCAAGTACCTCACAAAAACGATTAACAAGCCAGTAAACGTTTTAAACATACATTTGAAAGTTATGTATTATTATTAATAAGCCTGCTACCAGTCGTTTTTACTGCAGTTAAGGCTCATACATTATTTCAGTATTAACAGTATTTTCAGAGTCAATTCCATTCCTTAGAAAAATACATTCAGTGTACACACACACACACATCAGCCTGATACCAGTCGCTATCACTGCATTTAAGGCTGAACTTACTTTACAATGGTATCAGCAGTATTTTCTCAGTCAATTCCATTCCTCAGAAAATAAATTACTGCACATACCTCATTTGTTGCAGGGGAGCCCTGCATGCTATTCCCCTTCTCTGAAGTTACCTCACTCCTCAGATGAGAACAGCCAGTGGATCTTAGTTACGTCTGCTAAGACCATAGAAAAAAAACCCAGGCAGATTCTTCTTCTAATGCTGCCTGAGAATAAACAGCACACTCCGGTGCCATTTAAAAATAACAAACTTTTGATTGTAGAAATAAACTAAGTTAAAAAACACCACAGATCTCTCACAGCTTCCTTTTTAGTTAGGCTGCAAGAGAATGACTGAGTATGATAGGTGAGGGGAGGAGCTATATAGCAGCTCTGCTGGGTAATTCTCTTGCAGTTTCCTGTTAGGAAGAGATATATTCCATAAGTAATGGATGACCCGTGGACTGACTACACTTAACAGGAGAAATATAAATATATATATATATATATATATATATATATATATATATATATAAGAAGAAGATAAAAATAAACTTGCAAAAGAAGTTCACATGGGTATAAAAAATATGTAAAACAGGAGAAATCAAAACCAATGGGGAAACAATACATTAGTATATAGTCTACACTATTAAGATAAGGTTCCAAGGAATGGAAACACATAAGTGTTAACCCATAATGAAAGAATCAGAGATAAGGGCAAGCTATAGAAATACCAGGGAAACAGAGAGCTATTCAACAAATAAATCAACATCCATCCTTTTGTTGATGCCTTCTGGTGCCCTGGTATGCAACTTGACAATCCAAAATATTTCTTTTTTCCCAAGACTTTTTTCCCCATCTCCCCCCCAGGGTGTTTTTTAATTATATCAATGCCAATAAATGAAAAATATTTAGGTCCCATGCCATGCAATCTGAAGTGTTTAGCTACAGGCGTTCTTGGTTCTTTTTCATCCAAGGAACGCAAATGCTCACGAATTCTGTCTTTCAGTGGGCGGGTAGTGATGCTTACGTATTGGCAAGAACAAAATAAGCAATTAATTAGATAAATAACATATTGGGAATTGCAGTCAATCCTATCCCTAATATGAAATACTTGATTAGTGACTTTTGAAGAAAAAGTATCTGTCACAGTAACACAAGTACACCCTTTGCATGGTACATGGCCACATTTAAAACATCCCGGTTTTGGGCTTAACCAATGAGAGCCTACTGTTTCTTTATCTGTAAATTGTTTGCCAGTTATGTCTCTTATAGTAAGTAGGGGCTTTACGTGCTATGCACTTGACTCCTGATGTTAAGATATTTTTTAAGGCCTCATCTCCTTTTAAAATGACCAAATTTTTCTTTACTATACTACAGATTTGATTGTATTGCCTACTAAATTGTGTAATAAACAAAAGATTTTGGTTAGGTAGGACAGTCTTATCAGTTGCAGAGGTCTTATCAAGATTATTTCTTCCTTGAAGTAAATTTTGTCTATTTAAATCTGCCACTTGTTTTTCTATTTTCAATAACAAATTTCTTTGATAGCCTCTGTCTGTTAATCTATTAGTTAGTTCCTTGGCCTGGGAATAGTACTCTGTTAATTCTGTACAATTCCTCCTCAGATGTAAGTACTGGGCCTTCGGAATACCTCTTTTTAAATGATTAAGATGACAGGAGTCAGCTCTCAGTATTGTGTTTCTGGCCAAAGGTTTACGATAGGTGCATGTAGAGATTCTATTATCTATAGCCCTTAGGTTTAAGTCTAAGAAATCAATGGTCTGACTAAACTTATGAGTACAAATTTTATATATATATATATATATTTATATATATATATATATATATATATATACACACATACAAACATACACACAGTCCAGAAAGGGCTTAGCACTCTCAGTTACTCATTCCAGACAGAGGTACTTAACAAAACAAACATTCATAGATATAGAAGGCACTCTCCAGGAAAATCCATCAATGATATACTATACTGGGCAAAGATTTTACCAGATACAGATGTGAATGCTTATGTTATGGGAATTAGATTTTTTTTTTTTTACTTTTAGTGTAAATCCACAATAGAAACTAACTGTATACTTACACAAACTGTGTGTGTCACAAACTATATGTGTGTGTATATATGTAAATGTGAGTGTGTATGTACAGCACCCTCCATTAATATTGGAATATTGGAACCCTTGGTAAATATGTATTAATTTTTTAACCTTTTGATCTTTTGTTAAAAACATACACAAAAATACTCTACACTCATGGATATCAAACAATTGCAAACACAACACAGGTTTATATATATATAAAAAAAATATTGTTAAATATATGTGTGGCACAATAACTGGAACCCTTTAAGTCAATACTTTGTGCTACCTCCCTTTGCCAAGATTACAGCTCTGAGTCTTCTCCTATAATCAAAAAAAACAAAAGGTCGTGGCAGCACTACTTCTTTATTGGAGCATAAACACAACCAAACAGCGACTTTGTTGCTGAACTCTGCCAGTCTGACCATTCTATTGGTTTACCCCTGAACTGCTATACTGCTGGATATCCTTTTGTTGCCGACTCCTGCCTGTTCCAGGTCCTTCTATTCTATTGGTTTACCCCTGAACTGTTATACTGCTGGATATCCTTTTGTTGCTGACCCCTGCCTGTTCCCGGTTCATCTATTGGTTTATCCCTGAACTGCCATACTTCTGGATTACCTTCCTGTTGCCGCTGAGTACTGCCCTGCCTGCTGTGAGCACTGCTTACCTCATGTAACAATCTCTCGCTCTGCTCTGGGATGTTTCCTATCATTCCACTTGATGCTGGGATAAGACGACTACTGGCCAAGTTTGGTCTGATAGTGGAATATCCCACGAGCATTACACTCCTTGCACAGAAGGCAAAGAGAATGACTTGGTGTTGTGGGAAGGGAAACTTAACAGCTTTGCTGTGGTGCTCTTTGCGTCCTTCTGCTGGCCAGGAGTAGTATTCCCAACAGTAATTGATGAAGCTGTGGACTCACCATATCTTAGGAAAGAAATATAATCAATATTCTAGTACAGGGCTCCACAAACCCAGGAGCCTGGGAGCCACTGGCTCCTAGAATTTTACAGCTGGCTCTAACTTTTGGGGGTTTTCTTCATATATCTATATACAAATCCCATTCTCTAGCTCCTAAAAATATGTCTAGCTCCTAAATATCCTTACTGGCTCCTAAATTTTAAACAGATTTGCCAAGCACTGTTCTAGTAATCACTCTGCGTGTATGAAACTACAGAGCTAAGTCTATTAGAACTCAACTAGAGAAAACAATTTAATGGACAAGTATAAGGTAACCTCATTGGGTGCTCTGAACAATTAAAGATGAGTTTCTGCTTATGAGGATGGCATGTTCCATACCATTTAAAAAAGGATAGTGTATAGATGAACCTACAGGGAACCTTACGTGCTTATGGAGAGAGTAAGTAGCAGTATCTAGAAACTACTGATATGTATACCTGCTTTCCCTGAGGAAAAACACATCTCTGATCCCGGCTCCATAGCTTACCCAGGAAGAGTAACAAAATCTGTGCCCGGCGAGAATGTAGGAAACTAACTAGTGAACACTCACCTAGTAAACAAAGTGGATCAACCAAGGAACCGAGAGACATCAGTATAGAAACATCCTACCCCATTGTCTTTTGAGCCCGGTGTCCACCCAAGAGCAATCCAATAGTAGTAATAAACTGCCAATTTCTGGAAAAAAGTCACAGTAGTGGCGTATACTCCTCATACTGATCTTGAATATTTGCGGAAAGCACACCATCTAGGAGAAAAGAAAGGCTCGGAAATTCATAGCACCCTCCACCAACCAGCCAATGTCCTGTGCTCAGCCTCTCTCCTCTCTGTCCGCCATAATGGCGTTTGTGCAGATTTGAATACAAAAGATAAAATGAGGAGGAGACCCGAGCGCGGCACCCGCCGGCAGTAACGAGTGAGGATATGAGCCCCGTCACCACTTTCTGTTGGAGTACCGCAAGGCTCTGTCCTCGGTCCCCTTCTCTTCTCAATCTACACGTCATCACTAGGTTCCCTAATAAAGTCCCACGGTTTACAATATCATTTGTATGCCGACGCACCCAAATCTACTTCTCTGCACCAGACCTATCTCCTTCCTTGCTAACCCGTGTCACTAACTGTCTTTCTCACATCTCTAACTGGATGTCCTCTCACTACCTCAAGCTAAATCTCTCCAAAACTGAGCCCCTTATTTTTCCCCCTTCCTCAAAACTCTCCACCCCCAATCTCTCTATAACTGTCAACAACTCCATCATTACCCCTACCCCGCACGCCCGATGTCTCGGGTCACATTTGACTGAGATCTTTTTTTCACTCCTCACATTCAGTCAGCCTGCCGCTTCCACCTTAAAAACATCTCTAAAATTAGACACTTCCTTACACAAGACACAACTAAGATTTTAATCCACTCTCTCATTCTTTCCCGCCTTGATTTCTGCAACTCTGTCCTCTCTGGTCTCCCCACCTGCCGCCTAGCTCCTTTATAATCCATAATGAATGCCTCTGCCAGACTCATCTTCCTTACACGTCGCTCTTCATCTGCTGCACCTCTCTGCCAATCCCTTCACTGGCTTCCTCTTGCCTCTAGGATCAAACACAAAATTCTCATTCTGACATACAAAGCCCTCAACTGCACTGCTCTCCCCTATATCTCAGACCTTGTCTCCAGATACTCTCCCTCCCGTCCCTTTCGCTCTGCTCATGACCTCCTACTCTCCTCCTCTCTTGTCACCTCATCACACTCCCGTTTACAGGACTTCTCCAGACTGGCTCCCATCTTGTGGAACTCTCTGCCTCGCTCCACAAGACTCTCTTCTAATTTTAAAAGCTTCAAGTGCTCCCTAAAGACTCTACTGTTCAGGGATGCATACAACCTACACTAACCTTTACTAATACCAGTTCCTCTCCTCCATTGCTATCCCCTGAACCCCCTTAGCATCTAAGCCTATGAGTCCAGCTGTTTGTAGATCACCTTCTTAAGAGCTGACTACAACCGTGCAACTCTTGGCAGGGCCCTCTACCCATTTGATCCCTATAATTGTTTTGTTGTACTCCGCCTTTGTTTATAGCGCTGCGGAATCTGTTGGCGCTCTACAAATAACCGATAATAATAATAATAATAAAGATAATAATAATAAGTGTCCCTGTCCTTAGTATAAAATATTAGCCAATATTTGACATGTTGGAATGCTGTGAGCTAAACTGCTAGTAAAGTCCCAGAAATACCCAACAAGAGTAACTAGTGGTGCTGTACCATTAAGCCAGGCTATGAACACAACAAGTGTAGCCATTGGTGGCATTAGGGCTGATAGAGATACATGGGTACTTACCCAGGTGCAGTCCCTTCTACTGTTCTTACCCCTATGGAGACAGAAGGTAGCCCATCCTGTGCTGTAACTAACAGTAAAGGATATCTTGAGAGAGTCCTTTTAATAGCCAAAACAGGAGGAGGCTAAAGAACTATCCCAGCGACACCCATGGCAGGCTTGTGACACAACTCCAACAAGAAGATGTAATTTGCACAGCCAGTACTCTTCTGGAACCTTCTCTTCAATGAACTATCCATTGACCGAAATTCTGGGATTAACATCCCTGCGATTCTTTAAAAAAAAAAAAACTGGAACACCTCTATCCTTGCCTGCTCCGTGTTGATGAGGCAAAGGACTACTGGGATAGAGAGGAAAGTGGGAGGGATATTTAAAGCTTTGCTGTAGGGTCTCTTTGCCTCCTCATTGTGTCCAGGAAGTGAAATCCCCACAAGTAATGATTTTTGTGGACTATCACCACCATAGAAAGAAATTACATCTTGTGTTTAATGTTCCTGTAATTGATGGACTGTTGGTTGTAGTTAAAGTGATTGTCAAGTTTTTAAATATTTTCTGGCTACTATATAAAATTACTATAAAAAACAGGGGCACTTAAATTGATTAATTATTTTTAAGATGCTGGATTTCTAAAATATTTACCATTTAGAGATAAGCATCGTGCCGTTCCTCCACCCACATCTCCTTCTTTCTTTAGCTGAGCAATGACGAATCCGGATTAATCCAATCATTCGGCTAGATTACGAGTCTTGCGTTAGCCTTAAAAAGCAGCGTTGAGAGGTCCCAACGCTGCTTTTTAATGCCCGCTGGTATTAAGAGTCTGGCAGGAGAGGGACTACCGCTCACTTTTCTTCCGCGACTCGAGCTTACCGCAAATCCCTTTACGTCAATTGTGTATCCTATCTTTTTTTTTTTTTTTTTTTTTTTTAATTTTTTATTGAGGTTTAATGAAATGACATACAGGCAAAGTATACAGAAATAAATTCAAAAACATAATACATAAAGAAATGCCAGCAAAGTTATGGACCTTCTCCTCTACTCCAGAGGCCACTTTTGGACCCCACAACATGTAAAATAAAACAGTGGAAGGTACAATGAAACTAATGAGACCACTCATGGGTCTCAAATGAACCTCAGGTTTTATAATATTTTTTAAGCTATAAAACATGTTTGAGTAAATGCAGGTTCTAAAATATTTTCAAATCTATAAAACATACTTGGATGCATGGATAACATGGGAGAGATAAATAGTAGAACATGCTTGAGTAAATATAGGGTCTGTATTGTTTTTAACACTAGCAAACATGCTTGAGTATAGCAATATAGTAAGATAGATAATATGCAGGTATGATAGGAATACCCAACAATAATAGAAGATGGCATGGACGCCCTCACTTACAATAACCTAAGCCGCAATTCATTATGCAATTAAGACCTCATATGTGTTTTGCTCTTTGCACCCTGCTCGGCAAGGAAAAAGCAGATATATAAGCTGAAAGGGCATAAAGGGGTACCTTAGGAAGCTCTTGAGATATACCAAGTCACAGTACAGTTAGATCTTGGCTGCACAAATAAACAGTACAGTATGATAGACATTAAGGGATAAATATTAGATTATATAGTTAGAAGAAGGTGGACACATTTGCTGATACATGTCTAAGCTGCAAACTGCAAAGAACCAGAAGCTTATGAGACACAAAAAACTATGCTAGTAAGTTCCTGACACAGGCTAGGCCAGAGTGAGACTAGGTTTTGGCCTCTTAGCTGGGAGAGTAGGCATAGGTATGACAGGAGTCATTCTGCAAGTTGGGTGACTACAGCTCTTATTGGATAGCACAAAATCATAGAAATAGGTGCGCTCAAAGTATAAGCAGTAAATAATAGGAATTCAACGATAACAGTACATGGGAATAATCATATTAGTATTCAAGTGCATAGGCTAGGCTTAGACAGACATGAGCTCTTTAGATTTATACTTGGGATGTAATAACCCTATAGGTAGAAATGGCCTATAGTAATGCAGGAAACTAGGGACATAGGGTTGACAGTTAAAGCGTGAACTGTAGTTTCCGCCTCGGCCGCTGGCGAAAACACAGCCACTAGTTTACATGGTGTACTAACCTAGTAGCAGCTCTATGAGGGAGTCATATATTTAACTAGTCTTAGCTAGACATGGTGGATATATCTACTATAGGTATGCAAACTGTTGATAACATATAAACTATTCAATGTATTAACTAAATAACTAACCAAAACTAGAAAAACTTAACCCATGTTGTAAGGGTGTATTAACTTTGCTGAGCAAATAAACCAAGGTAACCCCCTCAAACAGGACAGTTATCCCATGCATTAATAAATCTTGGCTATAAATGAAAAGAAAAAACATAAATAAATCAAACTTCTTGTACGAGTTGCTGAATCACTCTGTCCACAACATTACAGCAATCCAGATATACAATGCCCGTTCAGGATTGGGGCAGCATTTACCCCACTCCAGCTTTCTCTAAAGAGAAGCGATATTTGAGGTTTGTAATAAAAATGTCCCCAAAAATAGCTTTATATTTCGTGACGATATTCAACAAGTCAATCATTTATCCCGGCTGAAGTAAAAAAGAGAAAGCCTATGTGCGTTAAAAGACCGCAAACCACAAACTTTGAACCGGAATGAAAGGAGCAGTCCTAGCCCACACCAAACCTCGAATTTAGCAAAATGTTCTCCTGAGGTACCTTTACTTCTTGTGATGTGAGGCTATATTGAGTTGGCGGGTTCATTGTGGGCCGTGTATGAGAGCCCTCAGTAATAAAAGGCCAGCTAGAGCCAAGTTCATTTGCCCAAATGTTTCCCCGTTTACTGCCTTTTACTCTCCAGTCTGCTAGCAAGTTGCGATAGTTGCTCATCTGTGCTGGGACGGCCCGTGGTTCTTTTATACTCTGGGTGGCAGTGCGGGCTGTGAAACCACCATTTCCCCTGACCTCGGGTCCGAGATTGTCTCTCATAAAACTATGTCGGGCAAACTCGGTAATCATGCTGGTTCTGGGAGCACTATCAGGTAGCCCAGGGAACGCCAAGTTCTCTGCAGTGTAGCACCTCGAACTTATGGTTAGCAGAACTGTGGGTCCCAGAGGCACATCGCAGCTAACATGGCTGTCATTAGAAGCCCCGTCTCTCTCGGCAGCCAGTGTCTCTCTCTGCTTTAACGGAGCTAGTGTGGCAGTATCTGTACATGGCTGTGACGGTCCCACTTTTACTGCCTCGTTACCCCCTGACTGGCCGTTGGGGCTTGCGGTCCTCCCTAGAATCTGAGACCGGCGTCCTTTTCCCTCTCAAGGGGCTCCATATTAAGTGTAGATCTGTTACTCGCCCGTCGTGCAGCCTTGCAGAGCGAGTCAAAGGTGTCTGTTATAGATGCCAGGAGGGTCGCTTTATGCAGGTCTAAGAGCTCAGTGAGTTCCACCATGATTGCTATGTTCCTCTCCATGTCGCACAGTAGCGTGGTCTTTCAGCTGATGGTTGCAAATAATAGAAAGTTATTATCCTATAATAAAGGATATCGTAACCCCTGGGTGGGGGGGGGGGGTAATAACACGGCAGCCCCAGACCCACGTTTCAAGACCTATACAGGATCCTCTTTTCATAAGTTACTGCGTAGCTGCAAAAATGGCTTGAATCCTGTTAATAGGCCTGTCCCGTAGCTGCCTCAGAGAACATAGGCAGGAGCTCCATCAAAACATCAACTCCTAGGATCTCTATTCACCGTGATAAATAGCCAATGAATATCCGTTGTAGAGCGATAGATATTGAAGTTTTGCTATATTAAACTTATTAAAATAACTTCAGATACAGAGAGCTTCACTGAGATGCGTCCTGCCGCAGAGAGTGTAGGCTCCGCCCCCCTGTATCCTATCTTTTTAATGGGACTTGCATAACGCCGGTATTACGAGTCTTGGAAGAAGTGAGCAGTAGACCCTCTCCTGTCAAGACTCCTACCGCATTTAAAAGTCAGTAGTTAAGAGTTTTATTGGCTAACGCCGTAACATAAAACTCTTAACTAAAGTTCTTAAAAGTACACTAACACCCATAAACTACCTATTAACCCCTAAACTGAGCCCCCCCCCCCCACATCGCAAACACTTAAAGGTTTTAACCCCTAATCTGCCGACCGGACATTGCCGCCACTATAATAAACATATTAACCCCTAAACTGCCGCACTCCCACCTCGCAAACACTAGTTAAATTTTTATTAACCCATAATCTGCCGTCCCTAACATCGCTGACACCTATCTACATTTATTAACCCCTGATCTGCCGACCCCAACGTCGCCGCTACTATATTAAATTTATTAACCCCTAAACCTAAGTCTAACCCTAAGTCTAACCCCCCCTAACTTAAATATAATTTAAATAAAACAAAATTAAATTACTACAATTAAATAAATTAATCCTATTTAAAACTAAATACTTACCTATAAAATAAATCATAAGATAGCTACAATATAACTAATAGTTACATTGTAGCTATTTTAGGATTTATTTTTATTTTACAGGCAGGCAACTTTGTATTTATTTTAACTAGGTAGAATAGTTATTAAATAGTTATTAACTATTTAATAACTACCTAGTTAAAATAAGTACAAATTTACCTGTAAAATAAATCCTAACCTAAATTACAATTACACCTAACACTACACTATCATTAAATTAATTACATAAACTAACTACAATTAACTACAATTAAATTAAATAAACTAAAGTACGAAAAACAACAAACACTAAATTACAGAAAATAAAAAAATAATTACAAATTTTTTTAAACTAATTACACCTAATCTAAACTCCCTAAAAAAATAAAAAAGCCCCCCAAAATAATAAAATTCCCTACCCTATACTAAATTAAAAATAGCCCTTAAAAGGGCCTTTTGCGGGGCATTGCCTCAAAGTAATCAGCTCTTTTACCTGTAAAAAATAATACAATATCACCCCCCAACATTAAAACCCACCACCCACACACCCAACCCTACTCTAAAACCCACCCAATCCCCCCTTAAAAAATCCTAACACTACCCCTTGAAGATCAAGCAAAGAATGAAGGTTCCTTTAAATGACGTCATCCAAGATGGCGTCCTTTGAATTCCGTTTGGCTGAAAGGATTCCATCAGCCAATAGGATTGAAGTTCAATCCTATTGGCTGATCCAATCAGCCAGTAGGATTGAGGTTGCATTCTATTGGCTGATTGGATCAGCCAATAGGATTGAACCTCAATCCTATTGGCTGATTGGATCAGCCAATAGCATTTTTCCTACCTTAATTCCGATTGGCTGATAGAATCCTATCAGCCAATCGGAATTCAAGGGACGCCATCTTGGATGACATCATTTAAAGGAACCTTCATTCTTTGCTTGGACTTCGTTTGAAGAGGATGCTCCGCGTCGGCTGGATTCAAGATGGACCCGCTCCGCTCCGGATGGATGAAGATAGAAGATGCCGCTTGGAGGACCTCTTCTGCCCAGATTGGATGAAGACTTCTGCCCCTCTGGAGGTCCACTTTTGCCCGGCTGGGTGAAGACGTCTCAAGGTAGGGTGATCTTCAAGGGGGTAGTGTTAGGTTTTATTAAGGGGGGATTGGGTGGGTTTTAGAGTAGGGTTGGGTGTGTGGGTGGTGGGTTTTAATGTTGGGGGGGTATTGTAATTTTTTTACAGGTAAAAGAGCCGATTACTTTGGGGCAATGCCCTGCAAAACGCCCTTTTAAGGGCTATTTGTAATTTAGTATAGGGTAGGGAATTTTATTATTTTGGGGGGCTTTTTTATTTTATTAGGGGGATTAGAATAGGTGTAATTAGTTTAAAAAAATTGTAATTATTTTTTTATTTTCTGTAATTTAGTGTTTGTTTTTGTACTTTAGTTTTTTTAATTTAATTGTAGTTAATTGTAGTTAGTTTATGTAATTAATTTAATGATAGTGTAGTGTTAGGTGTAATTGTAATTTAGGTTAGGATTTATTTTACAGGTAAATTTGTACTTATTTTAACTAGGTAGCTATTAAATAGTTAATAACTATTCTACCTAGTTAAAATAAATACAAAGTTGCCTGTAAAATAAATATAAATCCTAACATAGCTACAATGTAACTATTAGTTATATTGTAGCTATCTTAGGGTTTATTTTACAGGTAAGTATTTAGTTTTAAATAGGAATAATTTATTTAATTGTAGTTATTTTATTTAGATTATTTTAAATTATATTTAAATTAGGGGGGTGTTAGGATTAGGGGTATACTTAGGTTTAGGGGTTAATAACTTTATTATAGTGGCGGCGGCAGATTAGGGGTTAATAAGTGTAGGTAGGTTGCGGCGACGTTGGGGGGAAAGATTGGGGTTAATAAATATAATGTAGGGTTTGGCGATGTTGGGGGCAGCAGATTAGGGGTTCATAGGGATAATGTAGGTGGTGGCGGTGTCCGGAGCGGCAGATTAGGGGTTAATAATATAATGCAGGTGGCGACGATGTCGGGGACGGCAGATTAGGGGTTAATAAGTGTAAGATTAGGGGTGTTTAGTCTCGGGGTTCATGTTAGGGTGTTAGGTGTAGACATAAAATTAATTTCCCCATAGGAATCAATGGGGCTTCGTTAGGAGCTGAATGCTGTTTTTTTGCAGGTGTTAAGTTTTTTTCAGCCAGCTCAGCCCCATTGTTTCCTATGGGGAAATCGTGCACAAGCAAGTTTAGCCAGCTCACCGCTACCATAAGCAGCGCTGGTATTGAGGTGAGATGTGGAGCTAAATTTTGCTCTACGCTCACCTTTTTGCGGCTAACGCCAGGTTTAAAAAAACCTGTAATATCAGCGTTGTCTTAAGGTAGCGTTAAAAAAAAAGGCTTGTTAGCAACGCACCCCTGTTACCGCAAAACTCGTAATCTAGGCGATTATGTGCCCCACGAGCTAGATGCCAAGTGGAGCATGCTACGATTGGATGAAGCTGGATTTGTCATCTCTCAGATAAAAAAAGGAGGAGATGCAGACGGAGGAATGGCGCAATGTTTACCATGTCTAAATGGTAAATATTTTAGAAATGCAGCGTCTTAAAAATAATTAATCAATTAAAGTGTGCCTGTTTTTTATAGTAATTTTATTTAGTAGCCAGAAAATCTTTAATTTTTACAATCACTTTAACATTGTACAGTTTCATATCTGAAATTGAGAACTTTCAAAGTTCCAATAGGTTTTTATTTTCCAGCATAAAGAAACAAGGCCTGAAAGATTGTTTCTTTCGTTTACAAAGAAATATGTATTGTGGTATATTAAAAATGTATTGCCAACTACACCAATGATAAAAACTAAATTTAAGTACTAACACTTTATTGAATCCAAAAGTTATTTAACAAGAAAAGCATATACAATACCTTTGCAAGTCCTCCACACTGTATATCAGCACCATACGGTTTGTAAAAAATCTTTATCCCATTCTTCATCACAGTACTCTCCTTACTGGTATAACATGCTTCACGATTATATTCAAATTTAGCATTTATATCTTTCAATGAAAATACACAGAGAGCAGATCTCTCTGAAACAGATTCTTTCCCATTTTTGCTGTAAACTCCAAATAGAAATTTCCCTTCTTCAGGTGACTTGTTCATGACACGTGCTAACTCCTCTCCAGGGGTGGTGATAAAAAACGAATGGCAGAAATTGTAATCATGCTGATTGTCTTTACATTCAAGGTCCATCTCAATGTAGGAATAATAGTTAGGATCATATTTACACATCCTGGAAATTAACGTCTTATTTCTACCTGTACTTTTCTCCAAGCGGGTAGATATAAAAAAAACGTATCGATCATCCTCAAACGCTGTGACAAACTGCTGAAAAGTGAACGATAATGCAGCAGACTTGAATGCTGTAGAATCTACATATGTCTCAAAGGGTCCCCGATCACCATATTCATCTAGAAGTCTAGTGCTAATGATAATTCCATTGTCTGACTGCCCATTGCCTTTACCAACAAATAAGACCCGCAATGTTTCAGACATCTTTACGACTGTCAAGTTGGTCACCAAACCAACAGTTGAAATATTTTCATCGTTGCTTGCAACAAATGATTTCTCACCTTTGCTATCATCATAAGATATTTCTGCTGAAATATTCACTGCTTTCCTCAGAGAACATATTCCTTTAAAGATGCTTCCACATACAACAATCCGATCATTTGGCCCATCTAGCAAAAGTAGTTTATTATAATTGTCTGTTAGCGTTGCATGGGAACACTGAGAGATATCAATAGGAGGAGTACACGTTTTTAAATCTAATCTTGGACCTGTCGACACATTAACTTGCAATCCAAGATCTGCAGAAAGTTGATATAAGCGGTTAATGGCTCCTACATAAACTATGCCATTTTCAGGGTTTATTGTTTGTTGATTTAGTTCAGTGTCACTCTGAAAATACTGGAATGTCTCTGCTTTTGATGATAATATAAAAAAGTTCAAAATGCTCAGTGCTTGAATCCATGCAGCCATGTTGTGATAGTGCCTGAAAGAAAAAAAAAGAAAAAGCAAGTTTAAACAAAAACACATTAAGTGACTGCATCCAGAATTAAATTTGTCAAGAAATACAATTATCTGCTACATGACTGCATATATACCCAAAAAAATCAGGGTATATTTTAGCCTAGGCAAACAAAGCACTTGCCTAGGGCAGCAGGTTTGGGCGGGGGCAGCACTTTGAGTCTGACTTCACACACACTCACATACACATTTACATGAAAAGAAGTCACTTTACACCCTCACCAAAAAAATATTATGGCCAAAAAAGGCCTATATCCGGACATCCGGCAGCAGAGTTTTGAGTGCCTATGGCAGCACAAAACCTAAATACACCAGCACATAAAATAACAGAATTTATGCTTACCTGATAAATTACTTTCTCTTGTGGTGTATCCAGTCCACGGATTCATCCTTTACTTGTAGGATATTCTCCTTCCTAACAGGAAGTGGCAAAGAGAGCACACAGTAGAGCTGCCCATATAGCTCCCCCTCTAGTCATTCGACCGGAGGTTAGGAAGAAAAAGGAGAAACCATAGGGTGCAGTGGTGACTGTAGTTTAAACAAAAAAATCTACCTGACTTAATAGCCAGGGCGGGCCGTGGACTGGAAACACCACAAGAGAAAGTAATTTATCAGGTAAGCATAAATTCTGTTTTCTCTTGTAAGGTGTATCCAGTCCACAGATTCATCCTTTACTTGTGGGATACCAATACCAAAGCTTTAGGACACGGATGAAGGGAGGGAACAAGACAGGTACCTTAAACGGAAGGCACCACTGCTTGTAAAACCTTTCTCCCAAAAATAGCCTCAGAAGAAGCAAAAGTATCGAATTTGGAAAATTTGGAAAAAGTATGCAGCGAAGACCAAGTCGCTGCCTTACAAATCTGTTCAACAGAAGCCTCATTTTTAAAAGCCTATGTGGAAGCCACTGCTCTGGTAGAGTGAGCAGTAATTGTTTCAGGAGGCTGCTGGCCAACAGTATCATAGGCCAAACGGATGATGCTTTTCAGCCAAAAGGAAAGAGAGGTAGCAGTCGCCTTCTGACCTCTCCTCTTACCAGAATAGATGACAAACAATGAAGTTGTTTGTCTGAAATCCTTAGTTGCTTGTAAATAGAACTTTAAAGCACAAACCACATCAAGATTGTGTAACAGACGTTCCTTCTTCGAAGAAGGATTAGGACACAGAGAAGGAACAACAATTTCCTGATTAATATTCTTATTAGACACAACCTTAGGAAGAAAACCGGGTTTGGTACGCAAAACTACCTTATCTGCGTGGAACACCAAGTAAGGTGAGTCACACTGCAAAGCAGATAACTCTGAAACTCTTCGAGCAGAAGAGATAGCTACCAAAAACAAAACTTTCCAAGATAAAAACTTAATATCTATGGCATGTAAAGGTTCAAACGGAACCCCTTGCAGAACTGAAAGAACTAAATTCAGACTCCATGGCGGAGCCACAGGTCTATAAACAGGCTTGATTCTGACTAAAGCCTGACTAAACGCTTGAACGTCTGGTACCTCTGCCAGACGTTTGTATAAAAGAATAGACAAAGCAGATATCTGTCCTTTTAAGGAACTAGCTGATAATCCTTTCTCCAATCCTTCTTGGAGAAAGAACAATATCCTAGGAATCCTAATCTTACTCCATGAGTAACCCTTGGATTCGCACCAACAAAGATATTTTCGCCAAATCTTATGGTAGATTTTCCTGGTGACAGGCTTTCTAGCCTGAATCAGGGTATCGATAACCGACTCAGAGAAACCACGCTTAGATAGAATTAGGCGTTCAATCTCCAAGCAGTCAGACGCAGAGAAATTAGATTTGGATGTTTGAAAGGACCTTGAAGTAGAAGGTCCTGCCTCATTGGCAGAGTCCATGGTGGAACGGATGACATGTCCACTAGGTCTGCATACCAAGTCCTGCGTGGCCACGCAGGCGCTATTAGAATCACCAACGCCCTCTCCTGCTTGAATCTGGCAACCAGACGAGGAAGGAGAGGAAACGGTGGAAACACATAGGCCAGATTGAAGGACCAAGGCGCTGCTAGAGCATCTATCAACACCGCCTGTGGATCCCGGGACCTGGACCCGTAAAGAGGAAGTTTGGCATTCTGACGGGACGCCATCAGATCCAATTCTGGAGTGCCCCATAGCTGAGTCAGCTGGGCAAATACCTCCGGGTGGAGTTCCCACTCCCCCGGATGAAAAGTCTGACGACTTAGAAAATCCGCTTCCCAGTTGTCTACTCCTGGGATGTGAATTGCTAAGAGGTGGCAAGAGTGATCCTCTGCCCACCTGATTATTTTGGTTACTTCCATCATTGCTAGGGGACTCCTCGTTCCCCCTTGATGGTTGATGTAAGCTACAGTCATGATGTTGTCAGACTGAAATCTGATGAATTTGGCAGCAGCTAGCTCAGGCCATGCCTGAAGAGCGTTGAATATCGCCCTCAGTTCCAGAATGTTCATCGGGAGAAGAGCTTCTTCCCGAGACCATAAGCCCTTAGCTTTCAGGGAGTCCCAGACAGCACCCCAGCCCAACAGACTGGCGTCGGTCGTTATGATGATCCACTCTGGTCTGCGGAAACACATTCCCTGAGACAGGTGATCCTGAGACAACCACCAGAGAAGAGAATCTCTGGTCCCCTGGTCCAACTGTATTTGAGGAGACAAATCTGCATAATCCCCATTCCACTGTTTGAGCATGCATAGTTGCAGTGGTCTGAGGTGTATCCGTGCAAAAGGGACTATGTCCATTGCCGCTACCATTAGTCCGATTGTCTCCATGCACTGAGCTACAGACGGCCGAGGAATGGAATGAAGAGCTCGGCAAGTAGTTAAGAGTTTTAAATTTCTGACCTCTGTCAGAAATATTTTCATTTCTACCGAGTCTATTAGTGTTCCTAGGAAGGGAACTCTTGTGAGGGGGGAGAGAGAACTCTTTTTGATGTTCACTTTCCACCCGTGAGACCTCAGAAAGGCCACTACAATTTCCGTGTGAGACTTGGCTCTTTGGAAAGTGGACGCCTGAATTAAGATGTCGTCTAGATAAGGCACCACTGCTATGCCCCGCGGTCTTAGCACCGCCAGGAGGGACCTTTGTGAAAATTCTGGGAGCAGTGGCAAACCCGAAAGGGAGAGCCACAAACTGAAAATGCTTGTCCAGAAAGGCTAACCTGAGAAACTGGTGATGATCTTTGTGGATAGGAATGTGTAGATACGCATCCTTTAGATTCACGGTAGTCATATATTGACCCTCCTGGATCATTGGTAAGATTGTCCGAATGGTCTCCATCTTGAATGATGGGACTCTGAGGAATTTGTTTAGAATTTTGAGATCCAGGATTGGTCTGAAAGTTCCTTCTTTTTTGGGAACCACAAACAGGTTTGAGTAAAATCCCAGCCCTTGTTCCGCAATTGGAATTGGGTGGATCACTCCCATTGTATGTAGGTCTTCTACACAGCGTAAGAACGCCTCTTTCTTTGTCGTGTCTGTAGACAGACGAGAAATATGGAACCTTCCCCTTGGAGGGGAGTCCTTGAATTCTAGAAGATATCCCTGGGATACAATCTCTAAGGCCCAGAGATCGTGTACGTCTCTTGCCCAGGCCTGAGCGAAGAGAGAGAGTCTGCCCCCTACTAGATCCGGTCCCGGATCCGGGGCTACCCCTTCATGCTGTCTTGGAGGCAGCTGCAGGCTTCTTGGCCTGTTTACCCTTGTTCCAGCCCTGGTAAGGTTTTCAGGCTGCCCTGGGTTGTGAAGTGTTACCCTCTTGCTTTGCAGCAGGGGAGGATGAAGCGAGACCGCTCCTGAAATTTCGAAAGGAACGAAAATTATTTTGTTTGTTCTTTGTCATGAAGGACTTGTCCTGAGGGAGAGCATGGCCTTTTCCCCCAGTGATTTCTCTCTCAATTCAGGCCCGAAAAGGGTCTTTCCTTTGAAAGGGATGTTCAGCAGTTTGGATTTTGACGACACATCGGCCGACCTTGAGCCATAGCGCCCTGCGCGCCAGAATGGCGAAACCTGAATTCTTTGCCGCTAACTTAGCTAGTTGGAAAGCGGCATCTGTGATAAAAGAATTAAGCTTAAGAGCCTTAATTCTGTCCATAATATCCTCATATGAGGTCTCCGTCTGGAGCGCATCTTCCAGCGCCTCGAACTAGAAAGCAGCTGCAGTAGTTACAGGAACAATGCACGCTATAGGTTGGAGAAGAAAACCTTGATGAACAAAAATTTTCTTAAGTAAACCCTCTAACTTTTAATCCATAGGGTCTTTAAAAGCACAACTGTCCTCAATTGGTATGGTTGTGCGTTTAGCAAGTGAAGAAACAGCCCCCTCCACCTTAGGGACCGTCTGCCACGAGTCCCGCGTGGTGTCAGATATGGGGAACATTTTCTTAAAAACAGGAGGGGGAACAAACTGAATACCTGGTCTATCCCACTCCCTAGTTACTATATCCGCAATCCTCTTAGGGACCGGGAACACATCAGTGTAAACAGGAACTTCTAGGTACTTGTCCATTTTACACAATTTCTCTGGAACCACCAAAGGGTCACAGTCATCCAGAGTAACTAATACCTCCCTGAGAAATAAACGGAGGTGTTCTAGTTTAAATTTAAAAGCCAACGTATATGAGTCTGTCTGAGGAGCAACCTTTCCCGAATCGGAAATTTCTCCCTCAGACAGCACATCCCTGAGTGAGTGTATATCGGATACGGCTACTAAAGCGTCAGAATGCTCATAATCTGTTCTTAAAACAGAGCTATCACGCTTTGCAGGTAACACGGGCAGCTTAGATAAAAATACTGAGAGGGTATTATCCATAACTGCCACCAAATCTTGTAAGGTAAAAGAGTTAGACGCGCTAGAGGTGCTAGGCGTCCCTTGAGCGGGCGTAACTGGTTGTGACACTTGGGGAGAGGTCAACGGGCTAACCTCCTTACCTTCTGTCTGAGAATCATCTTGGGCCACATTTTTAAGTGCAACAATATGGTCTTTAAAATGTATAGACATATCAGTACACGTGGGACACATTATGAGAGGGGGTTCCACCATGGCTTCTAAACACATTGAACAAGGATTTTCCTTGGTGACAGACATGTTTAACAGACTAGTAGTAAGACAAACAGGCTTAGAAATCACATTAATCAAGCAAAAACACACTTTGCAAAAAAACGTTACTGTGCCTTTAAGAAATAAAAAAGGCACACAATTTTCCAAAACAGTGAAAAATGCACCAAACTTTCTGAAATTTTCACAGTATGTACCTAAGGCATTGGTAAGACACAACTAGCCAAAAAAATCGATTAACCCCTTAATGCCCAAACCGGATCAATAGTAAGCTAAAAGACTGGTTAAAACAAATTTAGCACCTTGCCACAGCTCTGCTGTGGCCCTACCTTCCCTCAGGAGTCGGATTCATGGGGAAAAAGCTTCTTATGGGTCCTCAAACTGTAGCAGTGAACACAGCCTGAAGATCTAGTCAATTTAACTGCGCATCTGAGGCGCGAAAATAGGCCCCTCCCACCTTACTCCGGTGCTGTGAGGCCTAAAGAAACCCTCCTAGGAGTTATAATATTAGCCATGTGGGTAACAACCCCTTCTCAAAAACGATGTTTATAAGTAAAAACCGTTTGCCATAAAAAAGTGTCAACCCATAAAAAAGTGTCAACCAGCATAAATTAGCCCTGTTATGTAAGCTTGTAATTCCATACTTAGTCTCTGAATAAAGCTTACCCTTCCCTCATGGGGATCTTATCAGTCCTTTTCTAGCATTATCACAGTCTTGTCTAGAAATAAATGAATGAACATACCTTATTGCAGCCTAATCTGCAAACCGTTCCCCCCAACTGAAGTTTTCTTGTACTCCTCAGTCCTGTGTGGGAACAGCAGTGGATTTTAGTTACAACATGCTAAAATCATCTTCCTCTCTGCAGAAATCTTCATCCCTTTTCTGCTGGAGAGTAATAGTACAAACCGGTACCATTTAAAAATAACAAACTTTTGCTTGTAGAACAAAAACTACAAATCTAACACCACATTCACTTTACCCTTCCGAGAGAGACCCTATTGCTTAGAGCCGGCAAAGAGAATGACTGGGGGTGGAGCTAGAGGGGGAGCTATATGGACAGCTCTGCTGTGTGCTCTCTTTGCCACTTCCTGTTAGGAAGGAGAATATCCCACAAGGATGAATCCGTGGACTGGATACACCTTACAAGAGAAATATGCTCTTTTTATATTTGCATTTTGGCATAGTATTCAGGTACTAGTGAGGTATACTGCCTTGTTTTGTTCCTTACTGGGAGAAGGTAGAAACACAAGCAGAGGTCTTTAGGAAGCCTACACCTCCTTGTATTGTCAGCTTCAGTTAATATACAGCCAAGGCAGCCTACTTACTGCACCAATTTATTGTAAACGGAACTTCTTGAAGTAGCTGCCAAAGCAAACTGAAGTGCCAGAATCTAGTAAAAGATGTTAACATGAGGAATCTGAAATGGCACAAACGAATAGGAACATACATGTTGGCATCTTTCTGATCAATAGTTGTCCTGAATGCATGGTTCCAAAATAAGAATGACAGTATTTAAAGCGACAGTAAAGTCAAAATTAAACTTTCATAAATTCAGATACAGCACGTCATTTTAAACAACTTTTCAATTTACTTCTATTATCAAATTTGTTTTGCTCTCTTAAAATCCTTTGTTAAAGACTAATTCTAGGTAGGCTCACATGGGCTCAGGAGCGTGCACAAGTCTTCAGTACTCTATCACAGCTGTGCTATAAATTGTTGCAATCACTGCTGCTACAGAATACTAAAGACACGTAAATTGCTCCTGAGCCCCCTTTGAGCCTGCTAATACTTACTTTTCAAAGGATATCAAGTGAACAAAGCAAATTTGATAGCGGAGAAAAATCGGAAAGTTAATTATAAAACAGGGGGGGAAATGCAAAATATTTACATAATTAGCATTGTAGAGTTTGTTATTAACCCTGTAAAGTAGAAATGTGGTTTACAATCTAAGGGCTCCATGTACTAAGCCGTCAATTCATCCGTCATTGTAGACGCGGATAAACTCGCCGTTACTCGCCACGGGCGAAATGGTGTCCGCTGTCGCTATGTACTAATATTCCCCCAATAAATAGACAAGTCTAGCCCGCCGCGAGCAGTTGCGGATTGTTGATAAATTTGACGCCTCGCTCGCCGCGACTAAGCTGATGTACTTAACTTTCAGTTGAATTGTCTGGCCAATTATTAACACGTGACATGCAAGGTGTCACGAACATCATAGTAGTCGCGGGAATAGAATTTTGCTCCTATAAAAGTTCAAATTATCTAAACAACTTTATTATTGTTCAAAATTTTTTGAAGAGTGATAACAGAGCGTTATTTTTGTAATATTTATTTACAATTTGGATATGGCTTCATCTGGATCTGATAATATATAAATATTAATATAAAAATAATTATAAAGATTGACAACTATACAATACAAATTTAAAATATAGATTACTCTTTAATTACAGTCGACAAATTGGGCGCAATTTATGTACATGGAAATGAGAGACAAATTAGACGCCAGTTATGCTGTAAGTACAATGCTGATATTACTGCCTTTTATATATGTTTAGACTGGCGTCTAGATTGACTTTCCTATTGTTTTGTACCTTGCCCGCCACCTAAAAGGTGGTGAGGCAAAAATAACGAGGTGGGAGCGGAAATTGTAGCGAGCGGACAAATAGATTTTTTAGTACATTCGTTTTTGGCGAGTTGGTGGTCAAATGTGTCTAATTACAGTGAAAAATGGAGCGGTAGCGAGGTTTGGCGGATAAGTATGCTCGCAATTTTAAAGATGCGAGTTTTAACATAATTGACGGCTTTGTACATATCAGTTTGCGAATTTCGACGCAAGATTTGTTGCGGGTAGCTCGCTGACTGCTTAGTACATGGAGCCCTAAATGTTATATTATTGGACAAATATTTAGCCTTGTGTTTAATGCAGATTGCAAATATTGTTGCATATGTGTAATGGTTTAAACAAATAGTTAAGAATGGCCTGTAAGTATTATTTAGATTCTAGAAGGTCTACTCATTGTTAGATATGTCTTGGTATGTTATATGTACTCTTTTCCCCCCTTCTTTTATCTTATGTGTTTTAATTATGTGATACTAATAATCCCCAAGGCAGAACATACAGTGATCTGAGATGCCATCGCAGAAAATGCAGCATGTCTGCAGAAAGAACAGGACACATGCAGGAATTGTTAGCGATTTAACTTTTCAGTGCTGTTCTCTTCAAACAGAGCTGTTCTCTGGCTGCACTGTCTGTGTAAGTTTTCCTTATCACCGTTCATCCAGAGCAAAGTGCTGTTTTAAGTGAACAGTGAAATATGCAGTAGCGCTGCAAAGCAGTAGTCTATTGATTGACTGGCTCTCAGAGATTGTTTCAAGCCCATCCTCTAGCCTTTAACTGTCGGCAAAGCTGTGTTTTTCTGAATGTAAGACGTTTGTATGAGTAATGCACCTTTTTTTATTACTACTTCTATGTTAGACTATGTTTGAAGCTAATTTGCAATGCAATTTTCAACTACTGCACTATATTATAAAACTTTAAATATTGCTTTATTCTCCATTTAACTAACACGTTGCAATTGATCTGGTGCTTTAGTGTAACAGCCTAATTTAAAATTAATTTTGATTTAAAAATGATCTGCAGAAAATTTTTCACTAAATAAATCTCATCGCAGAAAGTGAAAAAAAGTTCTGCCTCTGGGCTAATAATGAAGTGACCTTTATTGGACAACGTGTAACACTCCAGGTTCCTATTTTGTACCGTACTACATATTCTGTTACACATATTGTATAAATGCCTATGTTGCAACCTAATAAAAATTATAAAAAAAAGAAAAACAAACAAATAGTTTAACAACCAATATGTGGTGTGTGACTGTTCTTTTAATTTAATATTTGCCATCAATAAGGTTCCTGTTTGGCTCCATCATATTAAAAAGTTTGCAGGTTATGGAGTTTAACATGGACTTTAGAAGTGTCAAACATTCATAGAAATACAAAACTAGCCACGGAACTTGTATTCTAAAACTAATTTCTGGCCCTGAATGCTTCTGATGCCTGAATATCCTAATTAAAATAAATGCAGCTGTGATCATTGAAAATCATTTTAGGAATGTCTAATAAAGTACAAGGCATCCTGAAAATTACACTTAATAATGTGCGAAGAAATAAATCACTTTCTAAATAATTATGGAAATTGCATCTGAACTTTTCTGGCAGCTCTATTTTTGAGAACAAGAGATAATTGCTTTTAAACTGTTAATAGTACTTAACGAAGCAGATTAAAGCCCCCCCCCCCCAATTATGGCAAAAGGGTAAACAATATGTCCTTAGTATTTCATCAGGCACGTGTGTGGATTTATATATTTGCATGTGGTAAGTAATAATTTTACATATTATTTATTTTATTTAAATTGAGTTTAAAATGCCAACCAGAGACACAACACATTATGGGCACAAGTTAGGTGCAATGTGTATACATTATAGGCACATTATAGATACAAGTTAGGTGCAATGTGAATACATTATAGGCACATTATAGATACAAGTTAGGTGCAATGCGAACGTGACCTCGCGTTCCCATTCCATGGAAGCTTTGCTCTTACAAGAGTACACTTCCATAGGCTCCAATGGGAGCCTCGCTCTCATGCCGTGAGACACGGCTTAGAACCTAGAGCAGGGAAGGGGGTAAGTCACACATCGATGGGCTGCAGATTTTAAAAATATATGTATATGAAAATATACATATATTTTCCATCTTAATGGGAGGAGAGTCCACTGCTTTATTCATTACTTGTGGGAATTAAGAACCTGGCCACCAGGAGCACGCAAAGACACCCCAGTCAAAGGCTTAAATATCTCCCCCACTCCCCTCATCCACTCTCCCCCACTCCCCCAGTCATTCTTTGCCTTTCCTCAAAGGAGGTTAGAAACATAGATATTGACGGCAGATAAGAGCCATAGGCCCAGCAAGTCTGCCCGACCTTACCTAACAGTATAAACTTATCTAGTTCGTAGGATAGCCTTATGCTTGTCCCATGCATTTTTAAAGTCCCCCACAGTGTTTGTTGCTACTACCTCTTGAGGAAGTTTATTCCATAAATCAATCACTCTTTCTGTGAAGAAGTGATTCCTCAAATTACTCCCTTGTTCTTGAATTTTCACTTTTATGTAAAATACCCACAGCCTCAGTTTTACTAAACCCTTTAATGTACTTGAAAGTTGCTATCATATCACCTCTTTCCCTTCTCTCCTCTAAGCTATACATATTTAGGTCATTGAGCCTATCCTGGTAAGTTTTATTTTTTAGACCATGTACCATTTTGGTAGCCCTCCTTTGCACAGATTCAAGTTTGTTAATATCCTTCTGAAGATATGGCCTCCAGAACTGCACACAATACTCAAGATGAGGCCTAACTAATGATCTATAAAGTGGCATAAGAACCTTACTATTTCTGCTGCAAATACCTCTACCAATACATCCAAGCATTCTGCTAGCCTTACTCGCTGCATTACTACATTGTTTACTAAGTTTTAAATCATCTGAAATAATAATTCCCAAGTCCTGTTCCTCATCTGTAACAGTCAGTAAAGTGTCATTGAGTCTGTAATTAACATTTGGATTTTTCTTCCCTAAATGCATTATTTTACACTTTGCTGTGTTAAACTTTAGATCCCAGTCGTTTGTCCAATCCTCCAATTGTTGTATATCACTTCTCATTTTGTCTACCCCCCCTGGAACATCCACTTTGTTGCAAATTTTTGTATCATCTGCAAAGAGACATACTTTCCCCTGTAGCCCTTTGCTGATATCGCAGATAAATATGTTAAAAAAAACAGGCCCCAGAACTGACCCCTGAGGAACACCACTAGTAACAGCCCCCTCTGCTGAATGAACTCCATTTACTAAGACACTTTGTTTTCTGCCCTTAAGCCAGCATTCCACCCAGTTCACAATTTTTGAATCTAGACCAAGGAGATACAGTTTGTGAATTAGTTTATTGTGTGGGACTGTGTCAAATGCTTTGCTGAAATCTAGATATGCTACATCAACTGCTCCCCCCTTGTCTAATACTTTTGTTACATAATCAAAGAAGTCAATTAGATTAGTCTGACATGATCTCCCTGAAGTAAAACCATGCTGATTTTGGTCCTCTAAATTGTTTGTCTTTATGTAAGTCATAATTCTTTCTTTTAAGAGGCTTTCCATTAATTTCCCTACTACTGAAGTTAAACTAACTGGCCTGTAGTGGCAGAGAAGTGTCGGAAGATTCAGAGTAGTCTCTTATGGAGGGTAGTACTCATCGCAATGGGACTGGAGTTTTAAGTAGTCCTGTCAGCCTCTCAGTGAGAGCATGGGTGAAAGTTAGAGTCCGGAGATGCAGGGAGAGTCTTTAGGCAAAACCATCCAGACTCAGATTAACAGCTCCATAAGCAATCAGCGACGAGTTTCACTACCTGCTTTCTGCTCTCAAGTCCTTATCAGGAGCGACGCTACTAACCTGTCACACTTGAAAGCCCGTGTCCCTGTTCCACGGCGTAGATTCTGGTAAGATCGTTTCATTATATATATATGATAACTTAAGAAGACAGGGTCACAGTTTGTCTCCTTTTATCTGTATAGAATCAAGGGTTAAAACCCCAGGAATGGAGGTTATTGAACAGGGGGGATTTGTGCACAATGTTGTCTACTGTTTATTGTGTTTATGCTGCCACATGTGTGAGACGTGGCTCTGTCAATGTGCAAACGTGTTTTCTCTTTAGTGAAGGGGCAGTTCCTGCATGGCACTCCATGTGACTGGGCGTGGCCTCTTCAACTTCCTCTTTCTTGACTGGTGGTTGCAGGAGACTAAGCGTTTTCTCTGTTGTCCGGGTCATAGGAGGTGGTGAGTGCCCCGGCCATTGGGATATAAAGGTGGCATTTAGTTTATATCTAGTACGTAATAAAGGCGCACGCTATGGAGGACTCTGATATGTTAGAGGGTACTCCCTCTTTAATTAAACCTAACAACTGTGTAAATTGTAAGAAGGTCCCGGTTGATCCGCCTGCTCAACTCTGTTCCACATGCTTTGATAAGATTGCAATATCTAAAAAGAACAAGGTATTTAGTACAACTGAGCTGCCCACCTCTAAGGGTTCTCCGTCCCGTGAGGTGCGTTCCCTACATTCATCTACGATTGCACATGCAGCTCCCCAGGCCGATACTAATCCTCCCGTGGGAGGGGCCCTTTGGCCACCAGATTTTGCTGAGCAGTTATAGACAGCAATGACTGCGGCTTCAATTCCTTACCACGCCCTACTAAGCGCAAGCGAAAGGTGAATCATAGCTATCCGTCCCAGGGGTCATCGACTCGGCTGGATGTGTCTGACAGATTATCCGCTGATGAAGACGACTGACTCTTCGGAGGACGCTCTTTCTGGGTCGGAATTGGCGATATCTAGGCCTCCGTCTTCGGAGGAGCCAGATTTTAAATTTAAGATGGAGCATTTGCGCTTTCTGCTAAAGGAAGTGCTAGCTACATTAGAGATACGGAGCCGAAATTGCCAGAGGAACCTTCGATCCCTAAACTAGATAGGGTTTACGAGGACAGGGTGGTACCACAGACCTTCCCGTTTTCCTTTAAAATGGCTAATATTATTAAGAATGAATGGGAGAAACTTGGCTCGTCCTTTTCCCCCTTCTTTTAAAAAGCTGTTCCCCGTTACGGTCTCGCAGCTCGAGCTGTGGAGGGTCATTCCTAAGGTGGATGGTGCTATTTCCACTCTCGCTAAGCGAACGACTATCCGGCTCGAAGATGGCTCTTCGTTCAAGGAGGCCATGGACATAAAATTGGAGTCCATGTTAAGAAAGATGTCCCAACTTTATAAAGCCAATCAATCACTAAATGACGTAGCCATGGTTATTGACCAGCTAACTACCTAACTAAAGAACAACCACAAGCCATTAATCGGACGAGACTGGGGAGATTGAAGTTCTCCACCTAAGACCACAGCTCCAAAAAACAATAGCAAAGCTATGCATGTCTGCTATTACTAAACATAGTTGATCCCAGAGAAGCTTTTACAACCATTTGTGTTATGACTGCAGATCGTATGTAAATAATTTCAGTGTGAAACCCAGAGTTTGTGAAAAGTTTTTTTTTTTTTTTTAATATGATCACATTTGGCAGCGAAACAGCGGCATAAAATATAACAAAATGAGCCTAAATCAATACCTTTGGTTGTCTACTAAAATATATATATATAATAGCAGAGAAAAACTTGCCCAAAATACTGGTGAATTTTTAATATTTTTTATATTTATTTTGGGCATGTTTTTCTCTGAAAATCCCGGTAGTGAAGTGGTTAATGCATTACCGGCCCTTGTTCCTGTAAGAACTCCTAGCGCCACTCATGAGATCAGACAGAAGCAGCGAGGTAATAATAATCTGACCTGAATTTCTCCTAATGAAAGAAGCAATTTAGCAATTTAGTATATTATCTACAAAAGAGTTTGTTTGGCCAAAATGCAATTTCTGTATTTTCTATTATACAAAATGGATTAATGCACTAAACTATGAAGGTCAATAAACAGTGGGTGCACTCAACTCCAGTCCTCAAGTTCTCCTACCGGGCAGATTTTTGTGATATCTTAACTAGAGCACAGGTGAAAAAATTAACTGATGGCTGAGAGCTGGTTAGTAACCATGGTTACTGATCAGTTGATTATTTCACCTGTGCTTCATGAAAATGTGGCCTGTTATAAGGGACTTGAGGAATGGAGTTGAGAAACACTGCTGTAGAGATCACTCTGTTCGAAATCCTGTAAAGCATTTTTTTTATATCAGATAAGGGAAAACTTTTGTAAATGTTTATAGTACAACATCTGTGGGTTCAGCAGGACGATCAATACAACACAATCAATATCTTGGCCAATGGCAAAGAAAATTACTCCTGCGTGCAACTGTACTTTTTGTGTCAAATGCATCCTTTGGCATCAATTCAGCTCTGGTTTAACAATACGTGCTTGCTTTGAGCAGACAGCAGTTAGTATAACAGAAAACTGGGTACAAAATACTGCAGGCCTATTACAGAAGTAGCTTTGTAACACAGCAATGTAAACACTGAGCTGCTCGGATTACGAAGCTATGAAACTTTCAATAAGTCATTGAACAGTAAACACATTGCTATTAAAGGGACATTAAACCCCAAATTTTTCTTTCATAAGTCAGATAGAGAATACAATTTTAAACAACTTTCTAATTTACTTCTATTATCTAATTTGCTTCATTCTCTTGATATTCTTTCCAGAAAAGCATATCTAGATAGGATCAGTAGCTGCTGATTAGGGGCTGCACATAGATGCCTCGTGTGATTGGCTGACCCATGTGCATTGCTATTCCTTCAATAAAGGATATCTAAAGAATGAAGCAAATGAGCTAATTGAAGTAAATTTGAATGTTGTATAAAATTGTATTCTCTGTCTAAATCATGAAAGAAAATTTTGGGGTTTAATGTCCCTTTAAAAGGCTTTTCTGTTTTGTTGCTGTAGAATAACAAATAAGCCAAGTCTAAATGATTTTAAAACAAAATTAACCCAGTTCATACCAGGGACAATTGTAATATCGGAACAAAGTAGCGATGTACACATTTGCTGGAGAAAAAAAATCACGTGATCATCAATGTGGTCATGTGATTTCAAGGCCGGGATCGGATCATGGAGAACTTTCTACGATGCTAGGTCCGATCCCCAAGTCAGATTGTCCATTAACTAAAAGGAGGGGGTGCAGAACGGCATATAAGGTAGGACGTTCCAAGCCATCCCAACGGCGTTAAAGCCCGGCGCTGTTAGGGCGGCATGAAACATCCTAACGGGGTGAAATGTTTAACCACTTAACGCCGTTAGGACGTTCCATGCCATCCTAACTGCACAGGGGTTTAGCGACATTAGGACGGCATGGAATATCCTAGCCGTTCTGCTATACTGAAGCAGCTATGGATTCCTAACTGGGAGGGTGTCCCTAGCGTCATAAGCACTCCCCCCCCAGACCCGATCCAATCATTGAAATCATGCATGTACGATTGCGAGATTAAATTTTTTTTACTAATTTGTTTACATCAGAATTTGGTTCCGATGTACAAATTAGTACCGGCAGGAAGGGGTTAACCTCCTTTTTACGGCAATTGTTTATCAAAAGCCAAACTCCATCTACCATTTGACTTATTTGGAGGAACCAATCTGGGCTCCAGTCTGCACACAAGGCCGGCCATGGTTATTATATATATTAAGCATAAAATTAAAAACAACTTTCCAACGTACTTCTTTTATCACATTTAATTATTTTGATGTCCTTTGTTGAAGGAGCAGCAATGCATTACTGGGAGCTTGCTAAACTCATCATGTTGTGAGCTAATTACAAGAGGCATATATGTGCAGCCATCAAATAACAGCTGGCTCCCAGTAGTGCAATATGCTGCGCCTAAGTCTACCAAGGTATACTTTTTAAAAAAGGATACAAAAAGAACAAAGCAAACTAGATAAAAGAAGTAAATTGGAAAGTTGTTTAATATTGTAAATCATCAGTCATGAAAAACAAATTTTGGGTTTCATGCACCTGAAGTTTGCTGGTCATGGACAAATCCTAGCAGACAATATTTAAACAATGCAGCAGCTGTTCCCAATCCATAGATTTTATTAAAAAAAAAAAAACATTCTCCCCATGTATCAAGTGTAAAATAGCACTTTTATTGCATACGTATCAGATTTTATTTCCTACTTTTAATGCCTTATGAGATCAGTCAGAACTCCTGGAAACAAAATAAATTGACTTACAAAAAATAAAGAAAAACAAAACAAGGAAAAAAAATCCCAAGAGTAATTTATCAGAGGTCAAATATTTTAGAAGCCTCTGAACCCCTACGCTATCAGGAATTTCTGAGAAAATCTTGCCCAAAATACCAGAGAATTGTTAGCATTTTTGCGAATAGTCAATTTAAACAGAAATAGAGCCTTGGTGTTTTTTAAGTAGACAACACAAGGTATTGATCTAGGCCCATTTTGCTATATTTCATGCCACCATTTCACCACAAAATCATATACATAAAAAAAAAGTTAAGGTTTTCAACATATTTTGGGTTTCTCACTGAAATTATTTACATACAGTTTGTGCAGTCATAACACAAATGGTTGTAAAAGCTTCCCTGGGATACTTTTTGTACAGAAATAGCAGACATACATGGCTTTGCCATTACTTTTTAGTAATTAGAAGGCCTCTAATTGCAGCTGTGCACCACACTTCTGAAATTCCCAGGGGTTAAGGCGTTAGTTTGCTGGTGAGGGTAACAGTATTGTAATGTAGGTATTATCCTCCCACCTCCTGATGCATCCCAAATAACTCTCCCCCCATCTTAGGTACTAGCTGACAGTCTGCCAGTATGCATTTATTATTATTTATTTATACATCGCTAACAGATACCGCAGCGCTGCCCATGGGTACAAGGATAAAAGTACAACGGAGAAACAATACAATAAAAAACTAAATTTTACAGACAGATACAGGGGGAATTGAGGGCCCTATTCCTGTGGGAACTTACAATCTGGATGGGTAAAAGGATGGGAAACAGGAGGTGGGGACTGCAAACATTAGTGGGGAGATGAGGGTAACTGTTGGGTTAGTGAAGTTCATTTGTTAATGAGTCGGGTGATAGGCTTCCCTGAACAAAAAGGTCTTTAGGGAACGTTTAAAGGAGGTGAGGTTAGGGGAGAATCTGATGGCTCGAGGAAGTGCGTTCCAGAGGGTTGGTGCCGTACGAGATAAGTCCTGTAGTCTAGCATGAGAGGAGGTGATGGTAGAGGATGCAAGGAGCAGGTCATTGTTGGATCTTAGGGGGTGGGCTGAAGTATATTTGTTGATGAGTGAGGACAGGTAGGGTGGGGCCGCATTGGTGAGGGCTTTGTAGGTCAGGGTGAGAATTTTGAATTTAATTCTGCTGTGAATGGGGAGCCAGTGAAGGGACTCACAGAGAGATGCAGCAGAAACAAAGCATCAAGAAAGGTGGATTAGCGGGAGAGAGGGAGGCCAGTTAGCAAGTTATTGCAGTAGTCAAGTCAGGAAATTACCAGGGACTGGATAAGCAGTTTAGTAGTTTCGTCACTCAAAAACTGACAAATTTTGGAGATATTGCGTAGGTGGCTGCGGCAGGATGAAGAGAGCAGTTGGATGTGAATGAAGGACAGATTTGAGTCAAGTGTGACTCCGAGGCAGCGGACTTGGGGTGATGGGGAGATAGTGGTGCCGCCAACAGTGATGGAAAAATTAGAAACTGTAGTAGAGTTAGAGGGGGGGATTAGAAGTAGTTCGGTTTTGGCCATGTTTATTTTTAGGTGGTAAGAGGCCATCCAGGAGGAAATGTCAGATAAGCAGTCGCTGATGTGAGAATTGACAGAAGGAGAGAGTGCAGGGGTGGAAAGGTAGATCTGGGTATCATCAGCATAAAGGTGGTAGTTGAAGCCATAGCTGTTGATAAGTTTACCCAGTGAAGAAGTGTAAATAGAGAAGAGTAGAGGACCCAGGACAGAGCCTTGAGGTATTTCAACAGACAGAGGCAATGGAGAGGAGGAGCCACCAGCAAAAGAGACGGAGAAGGATCTGTTAGAGAGATAAGTGTGAATCCAGGAAAGGGCAGTGTCACAGAGCCCAAGAGAGCCGAGAGTCCGTAGGAGAAGGAGATGGTCAATAGTGTTGAAGGCAGCAGAAAGGTCAAGTAAGATGAGTATAGAGTAGTAGCCTTTGTTTTTAGCAGAAAGGAGATCGTTAGTAACCTTGGTAAGGGCAGCCTCAGTTGAGTGTTGGGGACGGAAGCCAGATTGCAGGGGTAGCAGTGAGTTGGAGGACAGGAAGTGGCTTAGGTGATCAAAAACTAGGTTTTTCATGGATTTTTGAAGCTAGCGGGAGCAGAGATATGGGGCGGTAGTTTGCAGGAGAATTAGGGTCAAGGGAGGGTTTTTTTGAGGATGGGGGTGACCTTTGCATGTTTGAAGGAGGCAGGCAATGAGCCGGTAGAAACGGAGAGGTTGAATAAGTGGGTAAGAGCCGGAGTCAGGGTGGGAGACAGAGAAGGTATTAGATGCGAAGGAATAGGGTCAAAGTGGGCAGGTAGTGAGGTGTGAGGAAAACAATAGGGAAGCCACTTCACTCTCAGTGGTTGGGAGGAGGATGTAGAAAGCGGCAGAGGGTGTGACTGGCAATGAAGTTGGGAGATTGCAGGCTTGTGTTGGGATGTTTCTTTGGATGGTAAGTGTTTTATTGAAAAAGTAGTCTGCCAGGTCTTGAGCACTGAACGCAGATGAGGGGGGTAGTGCAGATGGGTAGAGAAGAGAGTTGAAAATAGAGAAGAGTCTTTTAGGGTTTGAGGAGTGAGTGGATATAAAAGCGAAGATAAGTAGGTTTACTTAGCTAAGTGAAGGGCAGAGGTGTAAGAGTAAAGGATTAACTTATAGTAAATTAAATCAGGTTCAGAGCGGGATGTTCTCCAGGCACGTTCAGCAGTGCGGGAACATTTTGGTAGGTGGCGTGTTTGCTGGGAGTGCCAGGGCTGGAGCTGGCGACATGGGGCTTTGCGAAGTTGGGGCGGAGCAAGAGTGTCAAGTGCAGAGGAGAGAGTATTGTTATAGTGGGTTATGGCAAGGTTAGGGCAGGATACCGTGGAAGTGTGGGGGAGGCATATTTGAATAAGGTTGGAGAGTTGGGGAGGGTCTACAGTGTGTAGATTTCTACAGGTGCGGGGGCGAGGGGGGGAAGTAGGTTTAGCCTGTATATTAAGATTCTCTCCAACCTTATTCAAATACGCCTCCCCAACACTTCCACGATATCCTGCTATGACCTTGCCATAACCCACTATAACAATACTCTCTCCTCTGCACTTGACACTAAGTACAGAGGAGAGAGTATTGTTATAGTGGGTTATGGCAAGGTCAGGGCAGGATATCGAGGAAGTGTGGGGGAGGTGTATTTGAATAAGGTTGGAGAGTTGGGGAGGGTCTACAGTGTGCAGATTTCTACAGGTGCGGGGGTGAGAGGGGGGAAGTAGGTTTAGCATGTATATTAAGATTAAAGGTGAGCAGATGGTGGTCTGAGATGGAAAATGGGCGACAGGCAACATCTGGGAAAGAGCAGAGATAAGAGAATACAAGATCAATAGCGTGTCCATCGCGGTGGGTAGGGAATAGGGTGGATTGTGAAAGGCCGAAGGAGTTAGTGAGAGAAGTTTAGAGGCAGCAGGGGCAGATGGGTTGTGAATGGGGATGTTGAAGTCCCCCAGAATTAGAGTACGTGTATTTGTAAAGAGAAAGTAAGGAAGCCAGGAAGCAAAACTGTCAAGGAATTTGATGGTTGGTCCAGGGGAGCGATAGATAACTGCCACTCTGAGAGAGGAGGGAGAACAGGCGAATGCAGTGGACTTCAAAGAAACAAAAGGAGAGAGATGGAAATGAAGATAAGTACTGATAGGAGCAGGATGGGGAGACAGAGGAAGATAACCAGGTTTCAGTAATTGCTAAAAGGTTGAAAGCTTTAGAAACAAACAGGTCGTGGACAGCTGTAAGTTTGTTACAGACAGAGCGAGCATTCCAGAGGATACAAGAAAAGGAAGGGAATAGGGGCTGCGGGTTAATGGAGATGAGATTGTTGGTATTGCGTGACCTAGAGTTTTTGCAGTGGGAGACTGAGTGAGAGTGTAAGAGTGTAGTGATTGCTGCAGGGCCAGGGTTAGGAGAGACATCACCAGCAGCAAGCAGTAGTAGCCGTGAGAGTGACAGAAGGTGAGAGAGACTTGTAGGAGCGCATGTGACTAGACACAGGAGAGTTAGAGGGGGAAGTGTTTCTAAGGAAACAGAGTAGAGATTTTTTTTCTTCTTTTAACCCTTTCACGCCTTAAGGACGTTCCATACTGTTACTAAAAGTGTTAGGCTTTAAAGCCCTTAGGACTTTTAGACGAAATCGGACTGGGTAGTGCGTACTGCGTAGCATCGTAGGCAGTCCCCCATGATCTGATCCCAGCCTTGAAATCATGTGATCCCATTGACAATGCCTGCCTGCAGCATTATAAACAGGCCTCATAATTATGGGTTTGAACTTTGTAGATACAAAAGCACAAAATTTTGATCTTTTCGCTCTTAATTTCCAAATTAGGAGGTTTTGGACCCATCAAATTCAGTTTGTTCTTTCTCTGAACCCTGAAGCATTAAAACATTAAAACTGGATAGGTCCGAAACGTTGCATTTGTCTTATGTACTGAATAAATAAATATATTTCTGTATAGTGCAGCTGCCTTCTGGAGTTTTGTATTTACTGTATGGGTCTGTAGTGTGGACCTTGCAGCTAGCACATCACCTTTAACACTAGTGCTGAATTACTTGGACTTTTTGTAAATAAGGTTTAACCAGTCTTATGTATGTTGGAGATAACAGAGCATGTACATAACATCTGGTATGTGAATAGTAAATTAACAGTGAGAACAGTCTGGAATGTCACGGCCTAATATGATGCTGCCAGAGTGAATATTTTGTTTCTGTTTCATCATGCACTTTAGCATACGGCTGGTGTACACAAAGTGTTCCAGGAAACCACGTGATTGCAAGGATAAAGCGTTAGTATAGAACTGGCAACACAACACAATTTTACAATATACATAATCATGTTATACAATAATATAAGACTATCAATATTAGTCCTACCATGGGGGTTTTAATCTCCCATGGTCTATCATAAATCTTTTTTTCTTGTTTCTGATTTCTTACAGCCAGGGTTGGAGCATCCTGTAAAACTAAGTAGATGGATAATTACCAACTGCAGTATAAATGTAGTTTCTGCTGGTCTCTAGAAGTTATTACAGTGCATAGGGCAAGTATTTTTAATACTCAGACATGTAGAGCATTATAAAAGCACATTATGATGGTTTTTAAGGCTGCTTAAACTGAGGCCAGAAGAGGGTCTAACAGGGCAGGACCTTTGCACTCTGAAACAGGGTATGGAGGGTCCAAGGGAAGGGATGAAACAGAGCAGCAATACAAATACAGAATATACAGAGTTAAAGATGGAACTGCAAATTAGACTTAAAGGGACATGAAACACAAAATGTTTCTCTCGTGATTCAGATAGAGCATACAGTATTAATTAACATTCCAAATGTACTTATGTTATCAATTTTGCATTATTCTCTTTATTGAAGGTGCAGCAATTCACTACTTGGAGCTAGCTTAATACATAGGATGAGCAAATTATAAGAGGTATAAAAGGGGAGCCATCAATCAGCAGCTAGCTCCCAGCTTAGGTATGCTTTCAAACAAAGGATACCAAAAAGAACAAATAAAATTAGATAGAAGTAAATTGGAAAGTTGTTTAAAAACATAATTTATGTAAGAACTTACCTGATAAATTCATTTCTTTCCATGAGCTAGTGACGGATGGGATATACATTCCTACCAGGAGGGGCAAAGTTTCCCAAACCTCAAAATGCCTATAAATACACCCCTCACCACACCCACAAATCAGTTTAACGCATAGCCAAGAAGTGGGGTGATAAGACAAAAGTGCGAAAGCATAAAAAATAAGGAATTAGAATAATTGTGCTTTATACAAAAAAATCATAACCACCACAAAAAAGGGTGGGCCTCATGGACTCTTGCTAATATGAAAGAAATGAATTTATCAGGTAAGTTCTTACATAAATTATGTTTTCTTTCATGTAATTAGCAAGAGTCCATGAGCTAGTGACGTATGGGATAATGACTACCCAAGATGTGGATCTTCCACGCAAGAGTCACTAGAGAGGGAGGGATAAAATAAAGACAGCCAATTCCGCTGAAAATAATCCACACCCAAAATAAAGTTTAAATCTTATAATGAAAAAAACTGAAATTATAAGCAGAAGAATCAAACTGAAACAGCTGCCTGAAGTACTTTTCTACCAAAAACTGCTTCAGAAGAAGAAAACACATCAAAATGGTAGAATTTAGTAAAAGTATGCAAAGAAGACCAAGTTGCTGCTTTGCAAATCTGATCAACCGAAGCTTCATTCCTAAACGCCCAGGAAGTAGAAACTGACCTAGTAGAATGAGCTGTAATCCTTTGAGGCGGAGTTTTACCCGACTCGACATAAGCATGATGAATTAAATATTTCAACCAAGATGCCAAAGAAATGGCAGAGGCCTTCTGACCTTTCCTAGAACCAGAAAAGATAACAAATAGACTAGAAGTCTTTCGGAAATTCTTAGTAGCTTCAACATAATATTTCAAAGCTCTAACTACATCCAAAGAATGCAATGATCTCTCCTGAGATAATCCGCTTCCCAATTGTCTATACCTGGGATATGAACCGCAGAAACTAGACAGGAGCTGGATTCCGCCCATACCAGTATTCGAGATACTTCTTTCATAGCCAGAGGACTGTGAGTCCCTCCTTGATGATTGATGTATGCCACAGTTGTGACATTGTCTGTCTGAAAACAAATGAACGATTCTCTCTTTAGAAGAGGCCATGACTGAAGAGCTCTGAAAATTGCACGGAGTTCCAAAATATTGATTGGTAATCTCACCTCCTGAGATTCCCAAACCCCTTGTGCTGTCAGAGACCCCCAAACAGCTCCCCAACCTGTCAGACTTGCATCTGTTGAAATTACAGTCCAGGTCGGAAGAACAAAAGAAGCCCCCTGAACTAAACGATGGTGATCTGTCCACCACGTCAGAGAGTGTCGTACAATCGGTTTTAAAGATATTACTTGAGATATCTTTGTGTAATCCCTGCACCACTGGTTCAGCATACACAGCTGAAGAGGTCGCATGTGAAAACGAGCAAAGGGGATCGCGTCCGATGCAGCAGTCATAAGACCTAGAATTTCCATGCATAAGGCTACCGAAGGGAATGATTGTGATTGAAGGTTTCGACAAGCTGAGATCAATTTTAGACGTCTCTTGTCTGTCAGAGACAGAGTCATGGACGCTGAATCTATCTGGAAACCTAAAAAGGTTACCCTTGTCTGAGGAATCAATGAACTTTTCGGTAAATTGATCCTCCAACCATGATCTTGAAGAAACACCACAAGTCGATTCGTATGAGATTCTGCTAAATGTGAAGACTGAGCAAGTACCAAGATATCGTCCAAATAAGAAAATACCACAATACCCTGTTCTCTGATTACAGACAGAAGGGCACCGAGAACCTTTGTAAAAATTCTTGGAGCTGTTGCTAGGCCAAACGGCAGAGCCACAAACTGGTAATGCTTGTCTAGGAAAGAGAATCTCAGAAACTGATAGTGATCTGGATGAATCTGAATATGCAGATATGCATCCTGTAAATCTATTGTGGACATATAATGCCCTTGCTGAAGAAAAGGCAGGATAGTCCTTATAGTTACCATTTTGAATGTTGGTATCCTTACATAACGATTCAATATTTTTAGATCCAGAACTGGTCTGAAGGAATTCTCCTTCTTTGGTACAATGAAGAGATTTGAATAAAACCCCAGCCCCTGTTCCAGAACTGGAACTGGCATAATTACTCCAGCCAACTCTAGATCTGAAACACATTTCAGAAATGCTTGAGCCTTTGCTGGATTTACTGGGACACGGGAAAGAAAAAATCTCTTTGCAGGAGGCCTTATCTTGAAGCCAATTCTGTACCCTTCTGAAACAATGTTTTGAATCCAAAGATTGTGAATTGAATTGCTCCAAATTTGAAAAATCGTAATCTGCCCCCTACCAGCTGGGCTGGAATGAGGGCCGCACCTTCATGTGGACTTGGGAGCTGGCTTTGGTTTTCTAAAAGGCTTGGATTTATTCCAGACTGGAGATGGTTTCCAAACTGATACTGCTCCTGTGGGTGAAGGATCAGGCTTTTGTTCCTTATTGCGACGAAAGGAACGAAAACGATTATTAGATCTAAATTTACCTTTAGATTTTTTATCCTGTGGTAAAAAAGTTCCTTTCCCTCCAGTAACAGTTGAGATAATAGAATCCAACTGAGAACCAAATAATGTATTACCCTGGAAAAACTGAGGCCAGAAGAGGGTCTAACAGGGCAGGACCTTTGCACTCTGAAACAGGGTATGGAGGGTCCAAGGGAAGGGATGAAACAGAGCAGCAATACAAATACAGAATATACAGAGTTAAAGATGGAACTGCAAATTAGACTTAAAGGGACATGAAACACAAAATGTTTCTCTCGTGATTCAGATAGAGCATACAGTATTAATTAACATTCCAAATGTACTTATGTTATCAATTTTGCATTATTCTCTTTATTGAAGGTGCAGCAATTCACTACTTGGAGCTAGCTTAATACATAGGATGAGCAAATTATAAGAGGTATAAAAGGGGAGCCATCAATCAGCAGCTAGCTCCCAGCTTAGGTATGCTTTCAAACAAAGGATACCAAAAAGAACAAATAAAATTAGATAGAAGTAAATTGGAAAGTTGTTTAAAAACATAATTTATGTAAGAACTTACCTGATAAATTCATTTCTTTCCATGAGCTAGTGACGGATGGGATATACATTCCTACCAGGAGGGGCAAAGTTTCCCAAACCTCAAAATGCCTATAAATACACCCCTCACCACACCCACAAATCAGTTTAACGCATAGCCAAGAAGTGGGGTGATAAGACAAAAGTGCGAAAGCATAAAAAATAAGGAATTAGAATAATTGTGCTTTATACAAAAAAATCATAACCACCACAAAAAAGGGTGGGCCTCATGGACTCTTGCTAATATGAAAGAAATGAATTTATCAGGTAAGTTCTTACATAAATTATGTTTTCTTTCATGTAATTAGCAAGAGTCCATGAGCTAGTGACGTATGGGATAATGACTACCCAAGATGTGGATCTTCCACGCAAGAGTCACTAGAGAGGGAGGGATAAAATAAAGACAGCCAATTCCGCTGAAAATAATCCACACCCAAAATAAAGTTTAAATCTTATAATGAAAAAAACTGAAATTATAAGCAGAAGAATCAAACTGAAACAGCTGCCTGAAGTACTTTTCTACCAAAAACTGCTTCAGAAGAAGAAAACACATCAAAATGGTAGAATTTAGTAAAAGTATGCAAAGAAGACCAAGTTGCTGCTTTGCAAATCTGATCAACCGAAGCTTCATTCCTAAACGCCCAGGAAGTAGAAACTGACCTAGTAGAATGAGCTGTAATCCTTTGAGGCGGAGTTTTACCCGACTCGACATAAGCATGATGAATTAAATATTTCAACCAAGATGCCAAAGAAATGGCAGAGGCCTTCTGACCTTTCCTAGAACCAGAAAAGATAACAAATAGACTAGAAGTCTTTCGGAAATTCTTAGTAGCTTCAACATAATATTTCAAAGCTCTAACTACATCCAAAGAATGCAATGATCTCTCCTGAGATAATCCGCTTCCCAATTGTCTATACCTGGGATATGAACCGCAGAAACTAGACAGGAGCTGGATTCCGCCCATACCAGTATTCGAGATACTTCTTTCATAGCCAGAGGACTGTGAGTCCCTCCTTGATGATTGATGTATGCCACAGTTGTGACATTGTCTGTCTGAAAACAAATGAACGATTCTCTCTTTAGAAGAGGCCATGACTGAAGAGCTCTGAAAATTGCACGGAGTTCCAAAATATTGATTGGTAATCTCACCTCCTGAGATTCCCAAACCCCTTGTGCTGTCAGAGACCCCCAAACAGCTCCCCAACCTGTCAGACTTGCATCTGTTGAAATTACAGTCCAGGTCGGAAGAACAAAAGAAGCCCCCTGAACTAAACGATGGTGATCTGTCCACCACGTCAGAGAGTGTCGTACAATCGGTTTTAAAGATATTACTTGAGATATCTTTGTGTAATCCCTGCACCACTGGTTCAGCATACACAGCTGAAGAGGTCGCATGTGAAAACGAGCAAAGGGGATCGCGTCCGATGCAGCAGTCATAAGACCTAGAATTTCCATGCATAAGGCTACCGAAGGGAATGATTGTGATTGAAGGTTTCGACAAGCTGAGATCAATTTTAGACGTCTCTTGTCTGTCAGAGACAGAGTCATGGACGCTGAATCTATCTGGAAACCTAAAAAGGTTACCCTTGTCTGAGGAATCAATGAACTTTTCGGTAAATTGATCCTCCAACCATGATCTTGAAGAAACACCACAAGTCGATTCGTATGAGATTCTGCTAAATGTGAAGACTGAGCAAGTACCAAGATATCGTCCAAATAAGAAAATACCACAATACCCTGTTCTCTGATTACAGACAGAAGGGCACCGAGAACCTTTGTAAAAATTCTTGGAGCTGTTGCTAGGCCAAACGGCAGAGCCACAAACTGGTAATGCTTGTCTAGGAAAGAGAATCTCAGAAACTGATAGTGATCTGGATGAATCTGAATATGCAGATATGCATCCTGTAAATCTATTGTGGACATATAATGCCCTTGCTGAAGAAAAGGCAGGATAGTCCTTATAGTTACCATTTTGAATGTTGGTATCCTTACATAACGATTCAATATTTTTAGATCCAGAACTGGTCTGAAGGAATTCTCCTTCTTTGGTACAATGAAGAGATTTGAATAAAACCCCAGCCCCTGTTCCAGAACTGGAACTGGCATAATTACTCCAGCCAACTCTAGATCTGAAACACATTTCAGAAATGCTTGAGCCTTTGCTGGATTTACTGGGACACGGGAAAGAAAAAATCTCTTTGCAGGAGGCCTTATCTTGAAGCCAATTCTGTACCCTTCTGAAACAATGTTTTGAATCCAAAGATTGTGAATTGAATTGCTCCAAATTTGAAAAATCGTAATCTGCCCCCTACCAGCTGGGCTGGAATGAGGGCCGCACCTTCATGTGGACTTGGGAGCTGGCTTTGGTTTTCTAAAAGGCTTGGATTTATTCCAGACTGGAGATGGTTTCCAAACTGATACTGCTCCTGTGGGTGAAGGATCAGGCTTTTGTTCCTTATTGCGACGAAAGGAACGAAAACGATTATTAGATCTAAATTTACCTTTAGATTTTTTATCCTGTGGTAAAAAAGTTCCTTTCCCTCCAGTAACAGTTGAGATAATAGAATCCAACTGAGAACCAAATAATGTATTACCCTGGAAAAACTGAGGCCAGAAGAGGGTCTAACAGGGCAGGACCTTTGCACTCTGAAACAGGGTATGGAGGGTCCAAGGGAAGGGATGAAACAGAGCAGCAATACAAATACAGAATATACAGAGTTAAAGATGGAACTGCAAATTAGACTTAAAGGGACATGAAACACAAAATGTTTCTCTCGTGATTCAGATAGAGCATACAGTATTAATTAACATTCCAAATGTACTTATGTTATCAATTTTGCATTATTCTCTTTATTGAAGGTGCAGCAATTCACTACTTGGAGCTAGCTTAATACATAGGATGAGCAAATTATAAGAGGTATAAAAGGGGAGCCATCAATCAGCAGCTAGCTCCCAGCTTAGGTATGCTTTCAAACAAAGGATACCAAAAAGAACAAATAAAATTAGATAGAAGTAAATTGGAAAGTTGTTTAAAAACATAATTTATGTAAGAACTTACCTGATAAATTCATTTCTTTCCATGAGCTAGTGACGGATGGGATATACATTCCTACCAGGAGGGGCAAAGTTTCCCAAACCTCAAAATGCCTATAAATACACCCCTCACCACACCCACAAATCAGTTTAACGCATAGCCAAGAAGTGGGGTGATAAGACAAAAGTGCGAAAGCATAAAAAATAAGGAATTAGAATAATTGTGCTTTATACAAAAAAATCATAACCACCACAAAAAAGGGTGGGCCTCATGGACTCTTGCTAATATGAAAGAAATGAATTTATCAGGTAAGTTCTTACATAAATTATGTTTTCTTTCATGTAATTAGCAAGAGTCCATGAGCTAGTGACGTATGGGATAATGACTACCCAAGATGTGGATCTTCCACGCAAGAGTCACTAGAGAGGGAGGGATAAAATAAAGACAGCCAATTCCGCTGAAAATAATCCACACCCAAAATAAAGTTTAAATCTTATAATGAAAAAAACTGAAATTATAAGCAGAAGAATCAAACTGAAACAGCTGCCTGAAGTACTTTTCTACCAAAAACTGCTTCAGAAGAAGAAAACACATCAAAATGGTAGAATTTAGTAAAAGTATGCAAAGAAGACCAAGTTGCTGCTTTGCAAATCTGATCAACCGAAGCTTCATTCCTAAACGCCCAGGAAGTAGAAACTGACCTAGTAGAATGAGCTGTAATCCTTTGAGGCGGAGTTTTACCCGACTCGACATAAGCATGATGAATTAAATATTTCAACCAAGATGCCAAAGAAATGGCAGAGGCCTTCTGACCTTTCCTAGAACCAGAAAAGATAACAAATAGACTAGAAGTCTTTCGGAAATTCTTAGTAGCTTCAACATAATATTTCAAAGCTCTAACTACATCCAAAGAATGCAATGATCTCTCCTGAGATAATCCGCTTCCCAATTGTCTATACCTGGGATATGAACCGCAGAAACTAGACAGGAGCTGGATTCCGCCCATACCAGTATTCGAGATACTTCTTTCATAGCCAGAGGACTGTGAGTCCCTCCTTGATGATTGATGTATGCCACAGTTGTGACATTGTCTGTCTGAAAACAAATGAACGATTCTCTCTTTAGAAGAGGCCATGACTGAAGAGCTCTGAAAATTGCACGGAGTTCCAAAATATTGATTGGTAATCTCACCTCCTGAGATTCCCAAACCCCTTGTGCTGTCAGAGACCCCCAAACAGCTCCCCAACCTGTCAGACTTGCATCTGTTGAAATTACAGTCCAGGTCGGAAGAACAAAAGAAGCCCCCTGAACTAAACGATGGTGATCTGTCCACCACGTCAGAGAGTGTCGTACAATCGGTTTTAAAGATATTACTTGAGATATCTTTGTGTAATCCCTGCACCACTGGTTCAGCATACACAGCTGAAGAGGTCGCATGTGAAAACGAGCAAAGGGGATCGCGTCCGATGCAGCAGTCATAAGACCTAGAATTTCCATGCATAAGGCTACCGAAGGGAATGATTGTGATTGAAGGTTTCGACAAGCTGAGATCAATTTTAGACGTCTCTTGTCTGTCAGAGACAGAGTCATGGACGCTGAATCTATCTGGAAACCTAAAAAGGTTACCCTTGTCTGAGGAATCAATGAACTTTTCGGTAAATTGATCCTCCAACCATGATCTTGAAGAAACACCACAAGTCGATTCGTATGAGATTCTGCTAAATGTGAAGACTGAGCAAGTACCAAGATATCGTCCAAATAAGAAAATACCACAATACCCTGTTCTCTGATTACAGACAGAAGGGCACCGAGAACCTTTGTAAAAATTCTTGGAGCTGTTGCTAGGCCAAACGGCAGAGCCACAAACTGGTAATGCTTGTCTAGGAAAGAGAATCTCAGAAACTGATAGTGATCTGGATGAATCTGAATATGCAGATATGCATCCTGTAAATCTATTGTGGACATATAATGCCCTTGCTGAAGAAAAGGCAGGATAGTCCTTATAGTTACCATTTTGAATGTTGGTATCCTTACATAACGATTCAATATTTTTAGATCCAGAACTGGTCTGAAGGAATTCTCCTTCTTTGGTACAATGAAGAGATTTGAATAAAACCCCAGCCCCTGTTCCAGAACTGGAACTGGCATAATTACTCCAGCCAACTCTAGATCTGAAACACATTTCAGAAATGCTTGAGCCTTTGCTGGATTTACTGGGACACGGGAAAGAAAAAATCTCTTTGCAGGAGGCCTTATCTTGAAGCCAATTCTGTACCCTTCTGAAACAATGTTTTGAATCCAAAGATTGTGAATTGAATTGCTCCAAATTTGAAAAATCGTAATCTGCCCCCTACCAGCTGGGCTGGAATGAGGGCCGCACCTTCATGTGGACTTGGGAGCTGGCTTTGGTTTTCTAAAAGGCTTGGATTTATTCCAGACTGGAGATGGTTTCCAAACTGATACTGCTCCTGTGGGTGAAGGATCAGGCTTTTGTTCCTTATTGCGACGAAAGGAACGAAAACGATTATTAGATCTAAATTTACCTTTAGATTTTTTATCCTGTGGTAAAAAAGTTCCTTTCCCTCCAGTAACAGTTGAGATAATAGAATCCAACTGAGAACCAAATAATGTATTACCCTGGAAAAACTGAGGCCAGAAGAGGGTCTAACAGGGCAGGACCTTTGCACTCTGAAACAGGGTATGGAGGGTCCAAGGGAAGGGATGAAACAGAGCAGCAATACAAATACAGAATATACAGAGTTAAAGATGGAACTGCAAATTAGACTTAAAGGGACATGAAACACAAAATGTTTCTCTCGTGATTCAGATAGAGCATACAGTATTAATTAACATTCCAAATGTACTTATGTTATCAATTTTGCATTATTCTCTTTATTGAAGGTGCAGCAATTCACTACTTGGAGCTAGCTTAATACATAGGATGAGCAAATTATAAGAGGTATAAAAGGGGAGCCATCAATCAGCAGCTAGCTCCCAGCTTAGGTATGCTTTCAAACAAAGGATACCAAAAAGAACAAATAAAATTAGATAGAAGTAAATTGGAAAGTTGTTTAAAAACATAATTTATGTAAGAACTTACCTGATAAATTCATTTCTTTCCATGAGCTAGTGACGGATGGGATATACATTCCTACCAGGAGGGGCAAAGTTTCCCAAACCTCAAAATGCCTATAAATACACCCCTCACCACACCCACAAATCAGTTTAACGCATAGCCAAGAAGTGGGGTGATAAGACAAAAGTGCGAAAGCATAAAAAATAAGGAATTAGAATAATTGTGCTTTATACAAAAAAATCATAACCACCACAAAAAAGGGTGGGCCTCATGGACTCTTGCTAATATGAAAGAAATGAATTTATCAGGTAAGTTCTTACATAAATTATGTTTTCTTTCATGTAATTAGCAAGAGTCCATGAGCTAGTGACGTATGGGATAATGACTACCCAAGATGTGGATCTTCCACGCAAGAGTCACTAGAGAGGGAGGGATAAAATAAAGACAGCCAATTCCGCTGAAAATAATCCACACCCAAAATAAAGTTTAAATCTTATAATGAAAAAAACTGAAATTATAAGCAGAAGAATCAAACTGAAACAGCTGCCTGAAGTACTTTTCTACCAAAAACTGCTTCAGAAGAAGAAAACACATCAAAATGGTAGAATTTAGTAAAAGTATGCAAAGAAGACCAAGTTGCTGCTTTGCAAATCTGATCAACCGAAGCTTCATTCCTAAACGCCCAGGAAGTAGAAACTGACCTAGTAGAATGAGCTGTAATCCTTTGAGGCGGAGTTTTACCCGACTCGACATAAGCATGATGAATTAAATATTTCAACCAAGATGCCAAAGAAATGGCAGAGGCCTTCTGACCTTTCCTAGAACCAGAAAAGATAACAAATAGACTAGAAGTCTTTCGGAAATTCTTAGTAGCTTCAACATAATATTTCAAAGCTCTAACTACATCCAAAGAATGCAATGATCTCTCCTGAGATAATCCGCTTCCCAATTGTCTATACCTGGGATATGAACCGCAGAAACTAGACAGGAGCTGGATTCCGCCCATACCAGTATTCGAGATACTTCTTTCATAGCCAGAGGACTGTGAGTCCCTCCTTGATGATTGATGTATGCCACAGTTGTGACATTGTCTGTCTGAAAACAAATGAACGATTCTCTCTTTAGAAGAGGCCATGACTGAAGAGCTCTGAAAATTGCACGGAGTTCCAAAATATTGATTGGTAATCTCACCTCCTGAGATTCCCAAACCCCTTGTGCTGTCAGAGACCCCCAAACAGCTCCCCAACCTGTCAGACTTGCATCTGTTGAAATTACAGTCCAGGTCGGAAGAACAAAAGAAGCCCCCTGAACTAAACGATGGTGATCTGTCCACCACGTCAGAGAGTGTCGTACAATCGGTTTTAAAGATATTACTTGAGATATCTTTGTGTAATCCCTGCACCACTGGTTCAGCATACACAGCTGAAGAGGTCGCATGTGAAAACGAGCAAAGGGGATCGCGTCCGATGCAGCAGTCATAAGACCTAGAATTTCCATGCATAAGGCTACCGAAGGGAATGATTGTGATTGAAGGTTTCGACAAGCTGAGATCAATTTTAGACGTCTCTTGTCTGTCAGAGACAGAGTCATGGACGCTGAATCTATCTGGAAACCTAAAAAGGTTACCCTTGTCTGAGGAATCAATGAACTTTTCGGTAAATTGATCCTCCAACCATGATCTTGAAGAAACACCACAAGTCGATTCGTATGAGATTCTGCTAAATGTGAAGACTGAGCAAGTACCAAGATATCGTCCAAATAAGAAAATACCACAATACCCTGTTCTCTGATTACAGACAGAAGGGCACCGAGAACCTTTGTAAAAATTCTTGGAGCTGTTGCTAGGCCAAACGGCAGAGCCACAAACTGGTAATGCTTGTCTAGGAAAGAGAATCTCAGAAACTGATAGTGATCTGGATGAATCTGAATATGCAGATATGCATCCTGTAAATCTATTGTGGACATATAATGCCCTTGCTGAAGAAAAGGCAGGATAGTCCTTATAGTTACCATTTTGAATGTTGGTATCCTTACATAACGATTCAATATTTTTAGATCCAGAACTGGTCTGAAGGAATTCTCCTTCTTTGGTACAATGAAGAGATTTGAATAAAACCCCAGCCCCTGTTCCAGAACTGGAACTGGCATAATTACTCCAGCCAACTCTAGATCTGAAACACATTTCAGAAATGCTTGAGCCTTTGCTGGATTTACTGGGACACGGGAAAGAAAAAATCTCTTTGCAGGAGGCCTTATCTTGAAGCCAATTCTGTACCCTTCTGAAACAATGTTTTGAATCCAAAGATTGTGAATTGAATTGCTCCAAATTTGAAAAATCGTAATCTGCCCCCTACCAGCTGGGCTGGAATGAGGGCCGCACCTTCATGTGGACTTGGGAGCTGGCTTTGGTTTTCTAAAAGGCTTGGATTTATTCCAGACTGGAGATGGTTTCCAAACTGATACTGCTCCTGTGGGTGAAGGATCAGGCTTTTGTTCCTTATTGCGACGAAAGGAACGAAAACGATTATTAGATCTAAATTTACCTTTAGATTTTTTATCCTGTGGTAAAAAAGTTCCTTTCCCTCCAGTAACAGTTGAGATAATAGAATCCAACTGAGAACCAAATAATGTATTACCCTGGAAAGAAAGGGAAAGCAAAGTTGACTTAGAAGACATATCAGCATTCCAAGTTTTAAGCCATAAAGCTCTTCTAGCTAAAACAGCTAGAGACATATACCTGACATCAACCCTAATGATATCAAAGATGGCATCACAAATAAAATTATTAGCATGTTGAAGAAGATTAACAATGCTATGAGAATTATGATCTGTTACTTGTTGCGCTAAAGCTTCTAACCAAAAAGTTGAAGCTGCAGCAACATCCGCTAAAGATATAGCAGGTCTAAGAAGATTACCTGAACATAAGTAAGCTTTTCTTAGAAAGGATTCAATCTTCCTATCTAAAGGATCCTTAAAGGAAGTACTATCTGCCGTAGGAATAGTAGTACGTTTAGCAAGAGTAGAGACAGCCCCATCAACTTTAGGGATTTTGTCCCAAAATTCTAATCTGTCAGATGGCACAGGATATAATTGCTTAAAACGTTTAGAAGGAGTAAATGAATTACCCAAATTATTCCATTCCCTGGAGATTACTTCAGAAATAGCATCAGGGACAGGAAAAACCTCTGGAATAACTACAGGAGATTTAAAAACCTTATTTAAATGTTTAGATTTACTATCAAGAGGACCAGAATCCTCTATTTCTAATGCAATTAAGACTTCTTTAAGTAAAGAACGAATAAATTCCATTTTGAATAAATATGAAGATTTATCAGCATCAACCTCTGAGACAGAATCCTCTGAACCAGAGGAACCATTATCAGAATCAGAATGATGATGTTCATTTAAAAATTTATCTGAAAAATGAGAAGTTTTAAAAGACCTTTTACGTTTACTAGAAGGAGGAATAACAGACATAGCCTTCTTAATGGATTTAGAAACAAAATCTCTTATGTTAACAGGAACACTCTGAGTATTAGATGTTGATGGAACAGCAACAGGTAATGTAACATTACTAGGAAATATTATCTGCATTAACAAGTTTGTCATGGCATTCATTACAAACAACAGCTGGAGGAATAGATACCACAAGTTTACAGCAGATACACTTAACTTTGGTAGATCCAGCACCAGGCAGCGTTTTTCCAGAAGTATCTTCTGACTCAGTGTCAATCTGGGACTTCTTGCAATATGTAATAGAAAAAACAACATATAAAGCAAAATTGATCAAATTCCTTAAATGACAGTTTCAGGAATGGGAAAAAATGCCAGTGAACAAGCTTCTAGCAACCAGAAGCAATAAATAATGAGACTTAAATAATGTGGAGACAATAGTGACGCCCATAGTGACGCCGTATCCGGAACACCGACACTTTTGGCGCCAAAAAACGTTAAAAATGACGCAACTTCCGGCGACACGTATGACGCCGGAAACAGAAAAAAAAATTTGCGCCAAAAAAGTCAGCGCCAAAAATGACGCAATAAAATGAAGCATTTTCAGCCCCTGCGAGCCTAACAGCCCACAGGGAAAAAAAGTCAAATTTTAAGGTAAGAAAAAAATTGATTTATTCATATGCATTATCCCAAATATGAAACTGACTGTCTGAAATAAGGAACGTTGAACATCCTGAGTCAAGGCAAATAAATGTTTGAATACATATATTTAGAACTTTATATAAAAGTGCCCAACCATAGCTTAGAGTGTCACAGAAAATAAGACTTACTTACCCCAGGACACTCATCTACATGTAGTAGAAAGCCAAACCAGTACTGAAACGAGAATCAGTAGAGGTAATGGTATATATAAGAGTATAACGTCGATCTGAAAAGGGAGGTAAGAGATGAATCTCTACGACCAATAACAGAGAACCTATGAAATAGACCCCATAGAAGGAGATCATTGAATTCAAATAGGCAATACTCTCCTCACATCCCTCTGACATTCACTGCACGCTGAGAGGAAAACCGGGCTCCAACCTGCTGCGGAGCGCATATCAGCGTAGAATCTAGCACAAACTTACTTCACCACCTCCATAGGAGGCAAAGTTTGTAAAACTGATTTGTGGGTGTGGTGAGGGGTGTATTTATAGGCATTTTGAGGTTTGGGAAACTTTGCCCCTCCTGGTAGGAATGTATATCCCATACGTCACTAGCTCATGGACTCTTGCTAATTACATGAAAGAAATGCTATGCTCTATCTGAATCATGAAATAAGATTGTCATGTCCCTTTAACAATCTTCTTTGGAGCTCAATCCGAGTTGCCTACAAACCTCCCACTACATGGCATGACTGTTTACAGATGAAGCGTGACAAAAAAACAAAACAAAACAAGCAGCATTGCCACATTCAGTGGAGAATAGCAACCATGAAAGTACATTTTAGAAAAATTTGATAACTTCTAGAACTGCAGTATCCTGTAATGTCTTCAAATTTAGTGATTCTCAGCCAATTCAGTTACACTGATGAAACTGTGACATGGGTATCCCTAAAGTTACCTTCCAAGAACTTATATTGTGCATGTATTATAGGCTGAGTATCTCTTTGATCCTATACATACACCTAGAATAAACCTAGAATCAATTTGTTTTCACATTTCATGTGACAGCTTCCTTGTTCAGTGGATAATTCTTACTATTTATGAGTCCTACTCCTTATTTCAGTGGAAGCCTTATAAATGCTAGACAAAGTAGCATCTGTAGTGGGTGCTGAAAGCTGCCAAGCATAAGACACCCTGGGGTAAAATCAGTGGGTGTCAGGCAAAGTACATAGAGTATAAAGAAAATCAAATGCTTTAACTTTAAAGCAGCTAGAGGAGCCCTTTAAAGGGACACTCGGGTTAAATAAAATTTTCATGATTCAGATACAGCATGCAACAACTTTCCAATTTACTTCCATTAAAAAAAAAAATTGCACAGTCTTTTATATTTACAATTTTTGAGTCACCAGATCCTACTGAGCATGTGCAAGAATTCACAGCCTATACGTATATATGCATTTGTGATTGGCTGATTGCTATCACATGGTACAAGGGGAGTGGAAATATACATAAATGAAATTTGTTATAAAAAAAATCAACTACTCATTTGAAGTTCAGACTAAGTGCTATTGCATTGTCTTGTTATCTTGCAGTTGTTGATTATGCAAATCTAATGTGTTGACTGGTCCTTTAAATAGCTGCACAGTGCTTGAATCAGACAGTTGTATGCTTGATAAAGGTTGCACAAAATCGGCATGCAACTGCTAATCAGAACAATTTAGTCCTATTTGGGCCACCATAGTTTTCTACTACAGCAACTACGACCACCAAAGCGGAGCGGGATGCTCAATATTTAAGGACCTGGCTGATAGGAATAAGGATTGACTTTGAAAGTAGTGGAAATCAAGGAGCCAGAGAAGACTTAACAACTGAGTAATATAACTTTATACTCTGAAGACGTCTCTCTGAAAAGACTCTGTCCACCCGGTGCATAACGTACACAATCCTCTCAGAGTTCTATTTGTCATACATCTACCAAGATTATCTGAAACAATGTTTTTAGCTACACTGATCTAACGCTTTCTATGGCTACAGTTTAACCCCTTGAGTGCTAACGAGGGCTCTGAGCCGTCGCAGAGTTTCCCACTCTGGAGCAGTTGCTAGCACTCTCCCACCTTGAGGGAGATCTGGGGGCTCCCACCCGCTCCTACCCCGGCGATCGGGCCTGTATAGTGACAGGCATCGCGGGGGCTTCAAGTTATGCATGGTGACGTCACGCGCAATGACGTGATGACGTCACCTAGCAACTTTATTTTAAAAAAACAATGTTAAGTATAGGAGCAGAGGGCATGCTGCTTAGAAGCCTGTATCTCAGGCATCTAAGCAGCTACAGACCCCCAAGACCCACCATTGGAAAGTTAATCGCCTAAACTTTCCAACTCTTTAAGTCTTGGGTATCTGACAAAAAAAGAAAAAAAGTTAAAAAAAAAACATAATTTATGTAAGAACTTACCTGATAAATTCATTTCTTTCATATTAGCAAGAGTCCATGAGCTAGTGACGTATGGGATATACATTCCTACCAGGAGGGGCAAAGTTTCCCAAACCTTAAAATGCCTATAAATACACCCCTCACCACACCCACAATTCAGTTTAACGAATAGCCAAGAAGTGGGGTGATAAGAAAAAAGTGCGAAAGCATATAAAATAAGGAATTGGAATAATTGTGCTTTATACAAAAAAATCATAACCACCACAAAAAAGGGCGGGCCTCATGGACTCTTGCTAATATGAAAGAAATGAATTTATCAGGTAAGTTCTTACATAAATTATGTTTTCTTTCATGTAATTAGCAAGAGTCCATGAGCTAGTGACGTATGGGATAATGACTACCCAAGATGTGGATCTTTCCACACAAGAGTCACTAGAGAGGGAGGGATAAAATAAAGACAGCCAATTCCTGCTGAAAATAATCCACACCCAAATAAAGTTTAATGAAAAACATAAGCAGAAGATTCAAACTGAAACCGCTGCCTGAAGTACTTTTCTACCAAAAACTGCTTCAGAAGAAGAAAATACAACAAAATGGTAGAATTTGGTAAAAGTATGCAAAGAGAACCAAGTTGCCACTTTGCAAATCTGATCAACCGAAGCTTCATTCCTAAACGCCCAGGAAGTAGAAACTGACCTAGTAGAATGAGCTGTAATCCTATGAGGCGGAGTCTTACCCGACTCAAAATAGGCAAGATGAAATAAAGATTTCAACCAAGATGCCAAAGAAATGGCAGAAGTTTTCTGGCCTTTCTAAAACCGGAAAAGACAACAAATAAACCAGAAGTCTTTCGGAAAGACTTAATAGCTTCAACATAATATTTCAAAGCTCTAATAACATCCAAAGAATGCAACGATTTCTCCTTAGAATTCTTAGGATTAGGACATAATGAAGGAACCACAATGTCTCTACTAATGTTGTTGGAATTCACAACTTAGGTAAAAATTCAAAAGAAGTTCGCAACACCGCCTTATCCTGATGAAAAATCAGAAAAGGAGACTCACAAGAAAGAGCAGATAATTCAGAAACTCTTCTGGCAGAAGAGATGGCCAAAAGGAACAAAACTTTCCAAGAAAGTAATTAAATATCCAATGAATGCATAGGTTCAAATGGAGGAGCTTGAAGAGCCCCCAGAACCAAATTCAAACTCCAAGGAGGAGAAATTGACTTAATGACAGGCTTCATACGAACCAAAGCTTGTACAAAACAATGAATATCAGGAAGAATAGCAATCTGTCTGTGAAAAAGAACAGAAAGAGCAGAGATTTGACCTTTCAAGGAACTTGCGGACAAACCCTTATCTAAACCATCCTGAAGAAATTGTAATATTCTCGGTATTCTAAAAGAATGCCAAGAAAAATGATGAGAAAGACACCAAGAAATATAAGTCTTCCAGACTCTATAATATATCTCTCTGGATACAGATTTACGAGCCTGTAACATAGTATTAATCACAGAGTCAGAGAAACCTCTTTGACCAAGAATCAAGCGTTCAATCTCCATACCTTTAAATTTAAGGATTTCAGATCCTGATGGAAAAAAGGACCTTGAGACAAAAGGTCTGGTCTTAACGGAAGAGTCCACGGTTGGCAAGAGGCCATCCGGACAAGATCCTCATACCAAAACCTGTGAGGCCATGCCGGAGCTACCAGCAGAACAAACGAGCATTCCTTCAGAATCTTGGAGATTACTCTTGGAAGAAGAACTAGAGGCGGAAAGATATAGGCAGGATGATACTTCCAAGGAAGTGAAAATGCATCCACTGCCTCCGCCTGAGGATCCCGGGATCTGGACAGATACCTGGGAAGTTTCTTGTTTAGATGAGAAGCCATCAGATCTATTTCTGGAAGTTCCCACATTTGAACAATCTGAAGAAATACCTCTGGGTGAAGAGACCATTCGCCCGGATGCAACGTTTGGCGACTGAGATAATCCGCTTTCCAATTGTCCATACCTGGGAAATAAACCGCAGAGATTAGACAGGAGCTGGATTCCGCCCAAACCAAAATTCGAGATACTTCTTTCATAGCCAGAGGACTGTGAGTCCCTCCTTGATGATTGATGTATGCCACAGTTGTGACATTGTCTTATCTGAAAACAAATGAACAACTCTCTCTTCGGAAGAGGCCAAGACTGAAGAGCTCTGAAAATTGCACGGAGTTCCAAAATATTGATCGGAAATCTCACCTCCTGAGATTCCCAAACCCCTTGTGCCGTCAGATACCCCCACACAGCTCCCCAACCTGTAAAACTAGTATCTGTTGAGATTATAGTCCAGGTCGGAAGAACAAAGAAGCCCCCTGAACTAAACGATGGTGATCTGTCCACCATGTCAGAGAGTGTCGTAAAATCGGTTTAAAGATATTAATTGAGATATCTTTGAGTAATCCCTGCACCATTGGTTCAGCATACAGAGCTGAAGAGGTCGCATGTGAAAACGAGCAAAGGAGATCGCATCTGATGCGGCAGTCCTAAGACCCAACATTTCCATGCATAAGGCTACCAAAGGGAATGATTGTGACTGAAGGTTTTGACAAGCTGATATCAATGTTAAACTTCTCTTGTCTGACAAGGACAGAGTCATAGACACTGAATTTATCTAGAAACCTAAAAAGGTTACCCTTGTCTGAGGAATCAATGAACTGATTGGTAAATTGATCCTCCAACCATGAACTTGAAGAAACAACACAAGTCGATTCGTATGAGATTCTACGAAAATGAGAAGACTGAGCAAGTACCAAGATATCGTCCAAATAAGGAAATACCAAAACCCTATTCTCTGATTACAGAAAGAAGGGCACCGAGAACCTTTGAAAAAAATTCTTGGAACTGAGGCTAGGCCAAACGGTAGAGCCACAAAACTGGTAATGCTTGTCTAAAAAGAGAATCTCAGACACTAAAAATAATCTGGATGAATCGGAATATGCAGATACACATCCTGTAAATCTATTGTAGACATATAATGCCCTTGCTAAACAAAAGGCAGGATAGTCCTACAGTAACCATCTTGAATGTTGGTATCCTAACATAACGATTCAATAATGATAGATCCAGAACTGGTCTGAAGGAATTGACCTTCTTTGGTACAATGAAGAGATAAAATAAAACCCCAGCCCCTGTTCCAGAACTGGAACTGGCATAAATACTCCAGCCAACTCTAGATCTGAAACACATTTCAGAAATGCTGAGCCTTGCTGTGTTAACTGGGACACGGGAAAGAAAAGAATCTCTTAGCAGGAGGCCTTAACTTGAAGCCAATTCTGTACCTTTCTGAAACAATGTTTCTGAAACCAGAGATTAAGAACGGAATTGATCCAAATTTCTTTGAAGAAAACGTAATCTGCCCCATACCAGCTGAGCTGGAATAAGGGCCGCACCTTCATAGGTACTTAGGAGCTGGCTATAGGTTTCTATAAAGCTCGGATATATTCCAAACTGGAAATAGTTTCCAAACTGATACCGCTCCTGAGGATGAAGGATCAGGCTTTTGTTCCTTGTTGTGAGGAAAGGAACGAAATGATTATTTACCCTGGAAAGAAAGGGAAAGCAAAGTTGACTTAGAAGACATGTCAGCATTCCAAGTTTAATCCATAAAGCTTTTCTAGCTAAAATAGCTAGAGACATATACCTGACATCAACTCTAATGATATCAAAAGATGGTATCACCAATAAAATTATTAGCATGTTATAGAATAATAATAATGCTATAAAATTATGATCTGTTACTTGTTGCGCTAAAGCTTCTAACCAAAAAGTTGAAGCTGCAGCAACATCCGCTAAAAATATAGCAGGTCTAAGAAGATTACCTGAACAAAAGTAAGCTTTTCTTAGAAAGGATTCAATTTTCCTATCTAAAGGATCCTTAAATGAAGTACTATCTGCCATAGAAATAGTAGTACATTAGCAGGAGTAGAGACAGCCCCATAACCTTAGGGATTTTTGTCCCAAAAAACTCTAATCTGTCAGATGGCACAGGATATAATTTGCTTAAACGTCTAGAAGGAGTAAATAAATTACCCAAATTATTCCATTCCCTGGAAATTACTTCAGAAATAGCATCAGGGAGATAAAACACTTCTGGAATAACTACCTTATTTAAACGTTTACATTTAGTATCAAGAGGACCAGAATCCTCTATTTCTAATGCAAATAACACTTCTTTAAGTAAAGAACGAATAAATTCCATCTTGAACAAATACAAAGATTTATCAGCATCAAAATGATGATGTTCATTTAAAAATTCATCTGAAAAAAAGAGAAGTTTTAAAAGACTTTTATGTATACTAGAAGGAGAAATAACAGACATAGCCTTCTTAATGGATTTAAAATAAATAAAATCTCTTATGTTATCAGGAACACTCTGAAAATTAGATGTTGACGGAACAGCAACAGGTAATGTAACAGTACTAAAGGAAATTTTATCTGCATTAATAAGTTTGACATGACATGCAATACAAATAACAGCTGGAGAAACAGATACCAAAAGTTTATAGCAGACTTAGCTTGGTAGCTCCAGCACTGTGCAGTGATTTTCCTGTAGTAACTTCTGACTCAGTTGCAACGTGGAACATCTTGCAATATGTAAAAGAAAAAAACAACATATAAAGCAAAATTGATCAAATTCCTTAAATGACAGTTTCAGGAATGGGAAAAAAATGCCAGTGAACAAGCTTCTAGCAACCAGAAGCAATAAATAATGAGACTTAAATAATGTGGAGACAAAAATGACGCCCACATTTTTTAGCGCCAAAAAAGACGCCCACATTATTTGGCGCCTAAATGCTTTTGGCGCCAAAAATGACGCCACATCCGGAACGCCGACATTTTTGGCGCAAAATAACGTCAAAGAATGACGCAACTTCCGGCGACACGTATGACGCCGGAAACGGAAATAGAATTTTTGCGCCAAAAAAGTCCGCGCCAAGAATGACGCAATAAAATGAAGCATTTTCAGCCCCCGCGAGCCTAACAGCCCACAGGGAAAAAGTCAAATTTTAAGGTAAAATATGTTAAATTAAAATGCATTATCCCAAATATGAAACTGACTGTCTGAAAATAAGGAAAGTTGAACATTCTGAGTCAAGGCAAATAAATGTTTGAATACATATATTTAGAACTTTATAAACAAAGTGCCCAACCATAGCTAGGAGTGTCACAGAAAATAAGACTTACTTACCCCAGGACACTCATCTACATATAGCAGATAGCCAAACCAGTACTGAAACGAGAATCAGCAGAGGTAATGGTATATATAAGAGTATATCGTCGATCTGAAAAGGGAGGTAAGAGATGAATCTCTACGACCGATAACAGAGAACCTATGAAATAGACCCCTTAGAAGGAGATCACTGCATTCAAATAGGCAATACTCTCCTCACATCCCTCTGACATTCACTGCACGCTGAGAGGAAAACCGGGCTCCAACTTGCTGCGGAGCGCATATCAACGTAGAATCTAGCACAAACTTACTTCACCACCTCCATCGGAGGCAAAGTTTGTAAAACTGAATTGTGGGTGTGGTGAGGGGTGTATTTATAGGCATTTTAAGGTTTGGGAAACTTTGCCCCTCCTGGTAGGAATGTATATCCCATACGTCACTAGCTCATGGACTCTTGCTAATTACATGAAAGAAATATAATTATAAACTGAACTAGGATGTACACTTTATCTTTTATATCCCTTTTGTTTTTTCCCTACATTGTATTTTGTCTCTAGCAAACGTCACACTTCCGTTTAGAATTACTAGACACACACACACATTTTATCTATCACTATTTAGTTATTTGTTATTTATCTGCTTTTTAGTTCTTTATAATTCAATTGTTGAATGGCCACCAATTTAAATGGTGCTCATTTTGAATTAAATATTATTGACATCTCTATTTTCATTTCTATTCTTTACTTTTTTACTTAGGATATAATATTCCAGATTTCGGTTCCAAGAAGTTAATAGCATCTATATTGTATTTGCATCCATTATTATTGCCATTACTATTTGTTGTTTCTTATTTATAACAGTTACAATATATATAAAAAAAATAGTTCCTGAGGTATTGCTTTTTTATAGTGCATCCTTAAAGTGATTGTAAAGTTTAACAATACGCTCAACAATATTTGAAATAAAAAAGTAAATGAAGGGCACTTTCATTGACTAAAATCATTGGTAGACGCTAAAATATATAAATAATCCCCCTTTCAGTTTCTTATACATTCCGCAGTTCCTCTGCCCGCAACACAGTCTATTTCAGTGTAAAAAGACTGATCACGCTGTAGCTAATCGTAACACCAAAGGGGCGTGATTTGTCATTTTACAGACTATGTGTTGCAAGAGGAGGAACGGTGGAAATGTACAAGAAACTGAAAGGGTTATTATGATGCCCTTCCTTTACTTTTTTATTTCAAATATTGTTGAGCGTATCTTTAAACGTTACAATCACTTTAAATAACCCCAACTGTTTTCACTTGCTTTCACACATATCAATAGCGGGACATTTATACTTTTTTAGGGAAGCTTATGCCTCCTTATTTAGCGCAATATATAAACTTTATCTGCTAGAATTGATGGCTAAACAGCAACACAATATATTTCGTCCCTTTCTGGCAGCCATTGGGTTAAAAGCAAGTTATGCAAGAAAAGTGACAGCAAAGTATTGTGAGACACATGCACAGTATTTAGAGTTTTAAAACCAGAAAAAGCAGGTCACATAATGGGCACTGCATGCAATGAATAGATGGAATGTTCCTGGGCACACTAAACTGATTTAATCTGACTGCAGGGGGTAAAGCAAAGCCGTTTGCAATATGTGTCATCATACAGGTATCCAGTTTCACTTGTGAGTTGCTTGTGATTTGATTGATTGAAAATATAACATATGTATGTATTTAATTTATTGCATTTAGAATCATGTGACCTGATTTTGCTTTTCATTGGCAACCAAAGCCAGCCTTACTAAACTTCAGACTAGTGGCGCTGCAGTATGATATTATCGCCACTGGCAGCTACAACTTAGTCCAAGCTGGCAGCTTCTGTGTGCATGCCAAATGGGCTAAGCATGCCTTGGAGGAATTACTAGTCTTTTGAGGGCCACTGTCAAAATGCACCTTGGGTGATATACTTGCCCACTAAGTGCTCACTGTCAAATCCAGGCTTTCCTCTTTAACAGCCCAGGTAGTGCACATTTGACTACAAAAGCTGTGGCTAAATCACCTAACCACAGTGGGAAGTATAGATGAATCTACTCTTTATGATGGATTCACTAAAACTAATTACAGGAAGTAAAGTATTCTGGTTATGTGGCTAAGTAATTTGTACACTGTGCTTCCATACAGCTAGTGTATTTTGTATTATGTTCTAGCCTTTAAAACTAGGATATATGAAGAGATTCCTGTAACTAGTATTACGAAAAGTTGTTACAACAAACTGAGCAAAACAGTTATTTAACTTGTTAAGCTACAGCATTAAAGATGAATTTCTCTTGAAATACAGCAATAACTATTTATTTGCTTAGTACAAAGCTAAAAACATATACACTTATATGATAGCCTCCAGGTTGACTGACAGGAAAAGGGTAATCGTAGTTACCCAGCACATTGAAAATGTAATTTTATAGGACATACAGCAGAACAGGGAGGGTTTGACAGGTTAAACTGTGTTCAGTGAATAAACAAACAATTTACTGCATTTATGGTATTTAAAAATAACAAATTTATAGCCAAGGGCAGTCCTTAAATAAAGGCACAGTGGTTTAACCCTAATGCAATGGGACATGCTCTGGCAGTCAAGGGATTAAATCACTGCTGTGTAACACTTGCAGCAGAGACTGAACACCCTAACTGTCTGGAATAGACATAGCAGGTGCAGCAGTAAACTCCCTGCATTTGTCAAGCCCTGCTGCAGCTTATGAAGGAGGGAGATGGGGACTGTGGGGAGGGGGTAATAGTTTGTACTTTACATACATTTTAAACAAAGAAAGAAAAAATATTTTACACAACTTTACAGTAAATGTATTAGATACAAATAACTTTCCTAATTAAAAGACAGATATGGGTGCCAAGTGCCTCTGTATATTAATAATAAAAGGAAATGTTCCGTTTGTCTTTCTGGATTACATTAACAGTTTTGCTAAGGAACAACATTAACAGTTTCCCTATCCAGCTGACACTATGCCTGACAGTAATTTCACTAAATCAACTTTTTTTTTTATTTTTAATAATATTGCTTCATGAACAATTTGTTAGAATTTTAATCAACATCTGTGAGGAATTATTCTTTTTTTCTTCACATATTAACAATTTCTGGCAAACACAGGGCTGGAATAAATTTACATCCAAATCTAAAAATATGATACAAGCACAATGAGATGCTTTAAAACAATAACAAACATTAACCCTTTAAAGGTTTGTAAATAGCACTGAGATAAGGTGGCAGTCTGCAGAGGCTTAGATACAAGGTAATCACAGGGGTAAAAAGTAAAAGGACATTGTACACTAGATTCTTCTTTGAATAAATGTTTTGTAGATGATACATTTATATAGCCCATCTGGGGGTGTTTACGTAAAAATGTATAGTTTTGCATATTTTTTTAATAACTGTGCTGATTTTCAGTCTCCTAACCAAACCCCAAAGTTTTATATGTATACTGATGTATAAAGACTTCAGATTGCTTCTGTTTGTATAATGTTTTTTTTTTTCATATGCAGGGGAGGAGTTCTGCTCTAAGCCCCTTTCAGTGGGTGTCCCAGCCTAACATCACCAACAGTGCTAAATTTAGAGCTTTTTAAAAGATGTTATACCGGATTTTTGGATCAGTATCTGTGCATATTCTTCTTTATATTAGTGTCTAGTACATGAAGTTAAATTAAATTTGGTGTATACTGTCCCTTTAATATAACTGTTGGTTATGCAAAACTGGGGATAGGGTAATAAAGGGATTATCTATCTTTTAAAAACAATAAAAATGTTCAGGTAGACTGTCCCTTTAACGTAAAAAGTGCCCGTTTTTTAAAAATACTATAAAAAACAGGGGCACATTCATTAAACTTTACATTGAAGCAGGGTTTTTTTTTTTTTGTTTGTTTTTAAAATACTTACATTTTTCTTTACGCAAACTAGACCTGCAATACTCCACCCGCTTCTCCTGCTGTACTTATCATATCAATGACGAATCCGGCTTCCTTTAATCGTTGCGTGGCCTTACGAGCTGGATGCCTTGGGGTGCATGCAACGATTGGAGGAAGCGTTTTCGTCATTGCTGTGCTAAGTACAGAGGAGCTGCGGGCTGAGGATCGCCGGTCTGGTTTTCCTAAATAAAAAGGTATTTATAAAATAAAAAACTTCAATGTAAAGTTTAATGAATGAAAGTGTCCCTGTTTTTATAGTATTTTTAAAAAGCAGGCACTTGTTCATTCAAATTTACATTGACTTTAATCTTACTCTTCCATTAAAAGGTATCATCAAAAATGAATCTGTTATGTGTAAATCGGACAAGGTGAATGGATCATATATATTTATCAATGCCGAAGTGCTCTTATAAATAGACAAGGAAGTGAAGCAATGAAGGGACAGTTAAGACAAAATTAAAAACTTTCATTGATCAAAGAAGGATACCGAGAGAACTAAGAAAATTTGATAACAGAAGTCATTTGTAGCTCTATCTGAAGAGTAAGCATAGATGGGCTCAAAAGAGCACGCAAGTTTGCAACACTGTTCACGTTGCTCTAAATATTGTTGCAAGCACTGAAGTAGAAATCAAATCTAATGAAGATTAGAAAGAAGAAGGAAAAGATGAAGTTAAAACCAAGAGTCCCCAAGGGTAGCACACACCACAGTTCTAATAGCAAGTTACTAAGGAGCAACAGGAGGACACTCACAGAAACCAGGTGACCTTTGGCAAAGCTATGTCCTGCTAGCAAGCAACTAAGCTGTAATTAAAGGGTCAGTAAACACCAAAAATGCTATTGTGTAAAAAGATAATCAATCCCTTTATTTACCATTCCCGGTTTTGTATAACCAACACGGTTATATTAATATAGTTTTTACCTCTGTAATTACCTTGTATCTAAGCTCCTGCAGACAGCCCCCTTATTTCAGTTCTTTTGACATAATTGCATTTCAGGCAATTAGTGCTGACTCTTAAATAACTCCACTGGAGCACGATGTTATCTATATGGCACACATGAACTAACGCCCTTTAGCTGTGAAAAACTGTCAAATGCATTCAGATAAGGGGTGGCCTTCAAGAGTTTAAAAATTAGCATGAGTTTACCTAGGTTTAGCTTTCAACTAAGAATACCAACAGAACAAAGCAATTTTGATGATAAAAGTAAATTGGAAAGTTGTTTAAAGTTACATGCCCTATCTGAATCATGACAGTTTAATTTGGACTTTACTATCCCTTTAAATAAAACAATTAGTTCACACTTTGGACCCCATATGTGTTATTAAGAATTTGTAATGTTTCTTTCCATCTTTCACATACAATACTCATTTGCAAGAAGGAGGCAGGGCCTTAAAAGGATAGGAGAGTCACTTTTAAATTACCTTCTATAATCAAAATGCACTTTGTTATCTTGGTTTCCTTTGTTTAAACGAATATGTACATATTCTGCACTACTAGGAGATAGCCTACACTTAGCCTGGTGCGGCAGGATCCTTCCCACGCGGTGTTGCAGCTCAGGACTATCTCAGAGAAGTAGGGAATTTCATTGCCATAGAGGGGCCAGTTTGTGCCATGCTGTTGCTGAAATTCCAAGTCAGTTTGATAGCATTTTATTGCTTCAAATGTGCTAATTGCAAAGGGCCCGGCTGAAACTGCTAAATTGTTGAGTTATGCCGGGCTCCTAGATTTTGAACAAATTTGTCAAGCTCTGGTCCCATTGCAGGGGTTAAACACACAGGTATTTGCAAGGCATAGTACAATAATACATTGTAACATATTAGAGCATTTTCTTTTAGCACTTTTATGCCAGTGTTCTCCCCAGGACATATTCATGGGCACACCACCTGGTTGATTTTACTGACCACCCCAGATAAAATTTAAGCCAATATTAAGATAAAATCAGCTAATATTCAATGTTTTCAATTTTTGCTGCACAAATCATCATTAATCAATGTGCTATAGACAACATTTATATAACATTTCTTAATAACAGAAAATGTAATTATATTGCAAAGTATTACACTGTTCCTAACCACTTCATAATGCTACCCAGTTGCCAACACATTTTGTGTATCCCTTAACTCCTTGTGCAATGATAACTACACAGTAAACCACCTTCTATTTATATTTAAAGCTAAATATTAGATACTGCATCACAGATGTTCCGAAGTCCTACAGACATCACTTGTGTAGCAGAATGAGAGGCGGCATTACTGGTCATATTAAATTACTAGAACAAAAAATACAATTACCACTTATCCATAGCTTGTATATTAATAAACTACCAACAGACATAATGAATTTTGTTACTCCAAAAGTTTTCTTTCATGATTCAAAGGATACAATTTTAAACAACTTTCCAATTTAATTATACTATCTAATTAGCTTTGTTCTTTTAGTATCCTTTATTGAAAAGCATAACTAGGTAGGCTCAGGCGCAGCAATGCACTACTGGGAGCTAGCTGCTGTTTGGTTGCTACACATATATGTCTCTTGCCATTGGCTCCCCTTAATGTGTTCAGTTAGCTCCCAGTAGTTTATTGCTGTTAGTATACCAAGTAGTATACCAAGAGAATAAAGCAAATTTGAAAATAGAAGTATGGAAAGTTGTTAAAAAATGAATGGCATGCTCTGCCTGAATCATGAGAAAAAAAAATTGGTTTCATAGCCCTTTAACGCAAAAGCATAGCGCTGCGGAATCTGTTGGCGCTCTACAAATAACGATAATAATAAAATAATATTTTGCGCATAGTATTTTTTTTTTTTTTAGGAGTATCAATGTAGTATCTAAAGGGAATACTCCCCTTTAATCAATGTGTACTTAGTATTATAATTGTCTCTGGAGACATACATAACTATCCCCTATCCCTGCCTGAGCTAGACGTTGATGACCCCTTTTTTCTTTGTTTTTTTTTAAATACAATCTCTTTAGACCTGAAAAACATTTTAGTCTCATCTGAAAATGCTCTAATTTGTTACAACATTTTATTATTAAACAAATACTTCTAATTATGGGATAGATTACAAGTTGAGCACAACTGATAGCACAGGGTGCATTAGCCTTAGCGCTGTATTGCACAAACAATAGTGCACAACCTGGTATTACGAGAGGATAATAGAGAGGTTTACCAAAAAAAACGTTTTTTTAGCACGCCCTATACTTTGAATGGATAGTGCAGGGTGCATTTGAGTGCAATACAAAATAGCAATGGACAACTTAGTGCTCTTGGAGACCTGAAGTAAAGTGTCAAGGATTAAAAATATACCTAACAAAAAAACATATCCAAATAAAGAATTTTAATCAAATTTATACATATGTAATAAAAAATCAAACATTATTATAGAAGTCAATGTTTTAATCCCTTCCCGTCCTTAGGACGTTCTATGCTATCCTAACTGCACTGGGCTTTAACGCCCTTAGGACGGCATAGAACGTCCTAGCCTTTTGGCTGGGACATGAAACCCAAATTTTTTCTTTCATGATTCAGATAGAGAATACAATTTAAAACAACTTTCCAATTTACTTCTATTATTTATTTAATTTGCTTGAACGATCCTGTGATTTCACTTCTTCAATTATTTTTTTTACATTGGAACTTTGTACTCTAGATTCTATAAAGTAATGGGAGCCATGTTTGAAAAACTTATATTTATCTCTGTCTCCTGTGGAGAACAATTAGGGAAAGATATATAAACCAGGCAAAAAGTAAGGTTTGTGTAAACAAGACTGTGTGGGAAAACGACACAACTTTGTTTGTATTAGTCGGGTTTATTGCCTGTTTTATATCTGCTCCTAATTGTTTGCAGCAGGACAGTAAAGTTAATTTTAGACATGGCGGCGTCCATTACTTTTTAGAAACTTAGTGGAATTAAAAAAACTAATTTCAGAGTTAAATTACAGGAAAAGAGGACAAAATAAATAATGGAAATATATTACAAAGTTTTTTGTTGTTTTTTTAACTACACATAATTAAATATTTTATATTACAATCTCAAACTGTTTAAAGGTCCCTTTAAAGGGATATTGTAGTATATGATCATGTGCTGGACAGGGAAGGACTCAAAAGTGTGTGTGTATACACATATGTATGTGTGCAATGTTTTTACCACAATACAAAAACATAATTTATGCTTACCTGATAAATTTATTTCTCTTGTAGTGTGTTCAGTCCACGGGTCATCCATTACTTATGGGATATATTCTCCTCCCCAACAGGAAGTTGCAAGAGGATCACCCAAGCAGAGCTGCTATATAGCTCCTCCCCTCACATGTCATATCCAGTCATTAAACCGAAACAAGACGAGAAAGGAAAAACTATAGGGTGCAGTGGTGACTGGAGTTTTAATTAAAATTTAGAACTGCCTCAAAAAAAGACAGGGCGGGCCGTGGACTGAACACACTACAAGAGAAATAAATTTATCAGGTAAGCATAAATTATGTTTTCTCTTGTTAAGTGTGTTCAGTCCACGGGTCATCCATTACTTTTGGGATACCAATACCAAAGCTAAAGTACACGGATGATGGGAGGGACAAGGCAGGAACATTAAACAGAAGGAACCACTGCCTGTAGAACCTTTCTCCCAAAAACAGCCTCCGAAGAAGCAAAAGTGTCAAATTTGTAAAATTTTGAAAAGGTATGAAGTGAAGACAAAGTTGCAGCCTTGCAAATCTGTTCAACAGAGGCCTCATTCTTAAAGGCCCAGGTGGAAGCCACAGCTCTAGTGGAATGAGCTGTAATTCTTTCAGGAGGCTGCTGTCCAGCAGTCTCATAGGCTAAACGTATTATGCTACGAAGCCAAAAAGAGAGAGAGGTGGCCGAAGCCTTTTGACCTCTCCTCTGACCAGAATAAACGACAAACAGAGAAGAAGTTTGCCGAAAATCTTTAGTTGCCTGTAAGTAGAACTTCAGGGCACGGACTACGTTCAGATTATGCAAAAGACGTTCCTTCTTTGAAGAAGGATTAGGACATAATGAAGGAACAACAATCTCTTGATTGATATTCCTGTTAGAAACAACCTTAGGTAAAAACCCAGGTTTAGTACGCAGAACTACCTTGTCTGAATGAAAAATCAGATAAGGAGAATCGCAAATGTAAGGCAGATAACTCAGAGACTCTTCGAGCCGAGGAAATAGCCATCAAAAACAGAACTTTCCAAGATAAAAGCTTAATATCAATGGAATGAAGGGGTTCAAACGGAACACCCTGAAGAACTTTAAGAACCAAGTTTAAGCTCCACGGAGGAGCAACAGTTTTAAACACAGGCTTAATCCTAGCCAAAGCCTGACAAAAAGCCTGGACGTCTGGATTCTCTGCCAGACGTTTGTGTAAAAGAATAGACAGAGCAGAAATCTGTCCCTCTAACGAACTAGCGGATAAACCCTTTTCTAAACCTTATTGTAGAAAAGCCAATATCCTAGGAATCCTAACCTCACTCCATGAGTAACTCTTGGATTCACACCAATATAAATATTTACGCCATATCTTATGGTAAATTTTTCTGGTAACAGGTTTCCGAGCCTGTATTAACGTATCAATAACCGACTCCGAAAAACCACGCTTTGAGAGAATCAAGCGTTCAATCTCCATGCAGTCAGCCTCAGAGAAATTAGGCTTGGATGGTTGAAAGGACCCTGCATTAGAAGGTCCTGCCTCAGAGGCAGAGACCATGGTGGACAGGACGACATGTCCACTATGTCTGCATACCAGGTCCTGCGTGGCCACGCAGGCGCCATCAGAATCACTGATGCTCTCTCCTGTTTGATCCTGGCAATCAGTCGAGGTAGCAACGGAAATGGTGGAAACACATAAGCCATGTTGAAAACCCAAGGGGCTGCTAATGCATCTACCAGCACCGCTCCCGGGTCCCTGTACCTGGATCCGTAACAAGGAAGCTTTGCGTTCTGGCGAGATGCCATGAGATCCAGCTCCGGTTCGCCCCAACGAAGAATCAGTTGAGCAAACACCTCCGGGTGAAGTTCCCACTCCCCCGGATGAAAGGTCTGGCGACTTAGAAAATCCGCCTCCCAGTTCTCCACGCTTGGGATGTAGATCGCTGACAGATGACAAGAGTGAGACTCTACCCAGCGAATTATCTTCGAGACTTCCAACATCGCTAGGGAACTCCTGGTTCCCCCTTGATGATTGATGTAAGCCACAGTCGTGATGTTGTCCGACTGAAATCTGATGAACCTCAGTGTTGCTAACTGAGGCCAAGCTAGAAGAGCATTGAATATTGCTCTTAATTCCAGAATGTTTATTGGGAGGAGTTTCTCCTCCTGAGTCCACGATCCCTGAGCCTTCAGGGAGTTCCAGACTGCACCCCAGCCTAGTAGGCTGGCATCTGTTGTTACAATCGTCCAATCTGGTCTGCGAAAAGTCATCCCTTTGGACAGATGAACCCGCGACAACCACCAGAGAAGAGAATCTCTGGCCTCCTGGTCCAGATTCAGTAAAGGGGACAGATCTGAGTAATCCCCATTCCACTGACTTAGCATGCATAGTTGCAGCGGTCTTAGATGTAGGCGCGCAAATGGCACTATGTCCATTGCCGCGACCATTAAGCCGATTACTTCCATGCACTGAGCTACTGATGGGCTTGGAATGGAATGAAGGACACGGCAAGCATTTAGGATTTTTGATAACCTGGACTCCGTCAGGTAAATCTTCATCTCTACAGAATCTATAAGAGTCCCTAGAAAGGGAACCCTTGTGAGTGGGAACAGAGAACTCTTTTCCATGTTCAGTTTCCACCCATGCGACCTCAGAAATGCTAGAACTATCTCTGTATGAGACTTTGCATTTTGAAAACTTGGCGCTTGTATCAGAATGTCGTCTAGGTACGGAGCCACAGCTATGCCTCGCGGTCTTAGTACCGCCAGAAGCGAGCCCAGAACCTTTGTAAAAATTCTCGGAGCCGTAGCCAACCCGAAGGGAAGAGCTACAAACTGGTAATGCCTGTCTAGAAAGGCAAACCTTAGGTACCGATAATGATCTTTGTGAATCGGTATGTGAAGGTAGGCATCCTTTAAGTCCACTGTGGTCATATACTGACCCTCTTGGATCATGGGTAGGATGGTTCGAATAGTTTCCATTTTGAACGATGGAACCCTTAGGAATTTGTTTAAGATCTTCAGGTCCAAGATTGGCCTGAAGGTTCCCTCTTTTTTGGGAACCACAAACAGATTTGAGTAAAAACCTTGCCCTTGTTCCGTCCGCGGAACCGGGTGGATCACTCCCATTACTAAGAGGTCTTGTACACATCGAAGAAATGCCTCTTTCTTTATTAGGTTTGTTGATAACCTTGACAGATGAAATCTCCCTTGTGGAGGAGAAGTTTTGAAGTCCAGAAGGTATAACTGAGATATGATCTCCCACGCCCAGGGATCCTGGACATCTCTTGCCCAGGCCTGGGCGAAGAGAGAAAGTCTGCCCCCACTAGATCCGTTTCCGGATAGGGGGCCCTCTCATGCTGTCTTAGGGGCAGAAGTAGGTTTCCTGGCCTGCTTGCCCTTGTTCCAGGACTGGTTGCCTTTCCAACCCTGTCTGTAACGAGTAGCAGTCCCTTCCTGTTTTGGAGCGGAGGAAGTTGATGCTGCTCCTGCCTTGAAATTACGAAAGGCACGAAAATTAGACTGTTTGGCCTTTGATTTGGCCCTGTCCTGAGGAAGGGTGTGACCCTTACCTCCAGTAATGTCAGCAATAATTTCTTTCAAGCCGGGCCCGAATAAGGTTTGCCCTTTGAAAGGAATATTAAGCAATTTAGATTTAGAAGTTACATCTGCTGACCAGGATTTAAGCCATAGCGCTCTGCGCGCCTGGATAGCGAATCCGGAGTTCTTAGCCGTTAGTTTGGTTAAATGCACAACGGCATCCGAAACAAATGCATTAGCTAGCTTAAGGGCTTTAAGCTTGTTCATAATCTCATCCAATGGTGCTGTTCGAATAGCCTCTTCCAGAGACTCAAACCAGAATGCCGCTGCAGCAGTGACGGGCGCAATGCATGCAAGGGGCTGTAATATAAAACTTTGTTGAACAAACATTTTCTTAAGGTAACCTTCTAATTTTTTATCCATTGGATCTGAGAAAGCACAACTATCCTCCACCGGGATAGTGGTACGCTTGGCTAAAGTAGAAACTGCTCCCTCCACCTTAGGGACCGTCTGCCATAAGTCTCGTGTGGTGGCGTCTATTGGGAACATTTTTCTAAATATCGGAGGAGGGGAAAAGGGCACACCGGGTCTATCCCACTCCTTGCTAATAATCTCTGTAAGCCTTTTAGGTATAGGAAAAACGTCAGTACACACCGGTACCGCATAGTATTTATCCAGCCTACATAATTTCTCTGGGATTGCAACCGTGTCGCAATCATTCAGAGCCGCTAACACCTCCCCTAGCAATACACGGAGGTTCTCAAGCTTAAATTTAAAATTTGAGATTTCTGAATCCGGTCTCCCCGGATCAGATCCGTCACCCACAGAATGAAGCTCTCCGTCCTCATGTTCTGCAAATTGTGACGCAGTATCGGACATGGCTCTCGTGTCATCGGCGCGCTCTGTCCTAAACCCAGAGCTATCGCGCTTGCCTCTTAACTCAGGCAAATTAGATAATACTTCTTGCATAACATTAGCCATATCATGCAAAGTGATTTGTAAGGGCCTTGATGTACTTGGCGCCACAATCTCACGCACCTCCTGAACGGGAGGCGAAGGTACTGACACGTGAGGAGAGTTAGTCGGCATAACTTCCCCCTCGTTGTCTGGTGATAATTTCTTTACCAGTAAAGCCTGACTTTTATTTAAAGTAACATCAATACAATTGGTACACATATTTCTATTGGGCTCCACATTGGCTTTTAAACATAATGAACAAGTAGATTCATCTGTATCAGACATGTTTAAACAGACTAGCAATGAAGGCTAGCAAGCTTGGAAAAAATCTTTCAATAAATTTACAAGCAATAGAAAAAACGCTGCAGCGCTTTTAAAAACACAAAAACTGTCACAGTTGAAATAACAATGAACTAATTCAGTTATAGCCAACAATTTTAACAGTAAATGTCGGAATTTAGCAGAGGATTGCACCCACAAGCAAACGGATGATTAACCCCTCAATACCCAAAAAACGGATAATCAATTTATGATTTAACGCTTTTATCACAGTCAAACACACTGTCACAGGTCTGCTGTGACTGATTACCTCCCTCAAAAATGAATTTTGAAGACCCCTGAGCTCTCTGGAGACGTCCTGGATCAAGGAGGAAGAAGCAGGAAGACTGTGCTAGAATTTTAACTGCGCAACAAGGCGCTAAAAAAAGGCCCCTCCCACTCTATATTACAACAGTGGGAGACCTGTTACAACGGTTTCTATGCAGAAATATACGTTAGCCATATGGAAAAAATCATGCCCAAAAAGATTTATCACCAAAGTACCTCACAAAACGAATAACATGCCAGTAAACGTTTTAAAAACAACTTTCCATTGTTATGCAAAGTTATCACTAAGCCTGCTACCAGTCGCTTCTACTGCAGATAAGGCTCATACATTTATTTCAGTATTAACAGTATTTTCTCAGTCAAATTCTAGTCCCTAGAAAATAACTCAACTGCGCATACATTTATCAGCCTGATACCAGTCGCTACTACTGCATTAAAGGCTGTACTTACATCATATGGGTAACAGCAGTGTTTTCTTAGTCAATTCCATTCCTAGAAAATATTACTGCACATACCTCATTTGCGGGGGACCCCGCATGCTATTCCCTTTTCTGAAGTTACCCCACTCCTCAGAATGTGCGAGAACAGCCAGTGGATCTTAGTTACGTCTGCTAAGATCATAGAAAACGCAGGCAGATTCTTCTTTTAAATACTGCCTGAGAGAAAAAAAAAGCACACTCCGGTGCCATTTTAAAATAATAAACTTTTGATTGAAGAATAATTAGGTAAAAAACTCCTATCTCCTCTCGCGACCTCCTTCTTTGTTGAGACTTGCAAGAGAATGACTGGGTATGACATGTGAGGGGAGGAGCTATATAGCAGCTCTGCTTGGGTGATCCTCTTGCAACTTCCTGTTGGGGAGGAGAATATATCCCATAAGTAATGGATGACCCGTGGACTGAACACACTTAACAAAAGAAATCATAGTTTAACAGTGATTCTCAAGTGATACCCAATATGAGTTTTTCAGCATGACCCCATAGAAGTATATTATGTGAAAGGTTTTTCACATTCACACTATCTTATAAACTTTCAACTAGTAATATCAGCTCATAAATAAATGCACTTCTGATTGCGCTCAAATGATGTATGTTTTTAACCACTGAATTAGACAGACTAGAGTAATAATAAGACACTTTATTTAAAGAACTCCCTAGAGTTAAAGAAATGAAAATAGTTTGTACAAGAGGTCAGCAAATAATAACTGAGAAGCATATTTTCTGCATGCAGAAAATATCACTTTTTATAGACAACTTAAAATACATATTTTATTAAACATGGAGGATAATCAAATAGTTTAACAAATGGTCCCTTTGATATCCTGTCACTATAATATTTCCGCAAAGGAGTATTATTTATTAATCTGGTGGTTAATGTGCACTGTACTATAAAATTTGTTCCCTTTATTGTGTTCCAAATTACTTGTTTATACCTAATGAAGAGTATTAAATGATTAGAAAATTGTTCCTTCATTTTTATTTCTGTATTTAAAATAGCTTTTCTCCCTCATTAAAACCATCATCAAGGACATGCCCATAACAACAGACTGAGTCTGCAAGTAAAGCAGACCTGCTAATATTATTTATGTTAGGTATTGATATTCTATTTATGGCTGGGGGGGTTGAATAAACACAAGTAGTTATTTCACATACAAAACCCATGGAGATTTACATAGCTGGTTTTCTACAGATAAAATGTTGTTAATCATATTTTCAGTATAGATGGGAATACAACAGGCAAAATTATATATTTCAAACGGCAAATAAAAGGTGAAGGAGATATTTGCAAACTATTAAATACACTCCAGCAGGTAGAAAGGAGCAATTGGGAACAATTGGGATTAACATTTAGACTATAATGTTCCTTTAAATTGAAGTCTGAAAATCAGAGTCCAAATGTTAATAATTGAATGTTACACTAAACATTAAAATTCATTTGTAAAAATAAATGTTGAACAGTTGGCATGTTTACAATGAATGGATGTGACCAACAGTCACCCTATTGCTTATCCAGATCTCAGAAATGATCAGGAATATATTAAATGCACTTAGCTCTTTTATGTAAAAGCCTGATTAGTTTTAAGAATATTCCCCTCTCCCTCCCCAATTAGCCAATGAAGTCACGGATCATTTGAGGCTCGCTCTCTCAGGGGCAGCAACATCCAAGCTTCAAGTTGGCAATGGCTTTTTTTCTCCCCTGAATGTTACCATGGCAACCGCTACAATAGTTTCTCCTGAGAACCCGACATAAAAAGCAGAGCAAGAGCAGGGAAAGAAGAAAAAATACTGACTGGTTCTCTTGCAGTCTGCAACTAATGTTTGCATCATTTCAATTTAACGTACAATGGCATTTAGCTACAAATTAGGATGCGCTTTCAATTCAGTAGATTCATGCTGGCTGCACTTTAACATGAATACAACACAATAAGTAAAGCCTACAAGCAACTTTACTGGCAATACCATTTTTATTTTATTTTTACAATTGATCTCTTCAAAATTTTCTCTGCAATAAGTTGCTAGAAAAAAAAGCAGGTTAATGCTGGTCCGTAGGCTATGAAATGCCACACAATAAACATGTACAGATACATACGCCCCAAAATACTGTTAGAAACAGGGGGAGCACAAACATACTTACTATGGCAGCAGTTTTGCAAGAATGGTATCCATTTGCAAGAGCACTATATGGCAGCACTATTTCCTTTCATGCAGTGCTTCAGATGCTTACCTAAGTATCTGTTCATCAAAGAATACCCAGGGAACAAAGCAAATCTGATAATAGTACTAAAATTGTATTTATTTTTTAATTGTATGTTCTGTCTGAATCACAAAAGGAAATTTTTGAGTTTGATGCCCCTTTAAAGTGAATGTAAAGTTTAACGAATGTGTGCCCGGTCTTTTAAAAACAGGGGCACTTTCATTCATCAAACTTTACATTTCACTGGTTTTGTTAATATACTAAGCTTTTCTTCTTGAAAACCACTCCAGCGCTTCCCCTGCCCGTCGCAAGTTTCTTCATACATCACCAATGAGGATTCCCGGTGGTTGAAGCCACCGAGGCAATGTTGTCTGACTGGAATCTGATGGATCGGAACGACCCCAGAAGGGGCCAAGCCTTCAGAGAGTTGAAGATCGGTCGAAATTCCAAGTCTCGAGTCCACCTGCCCTGTGCCTTCCTGGCACCCCAAACAGCTCCCCATCCTGACTTGCGTCCGTAGTCACAATCTCCCAGGATGGTCTCAAGGAGGATGTCCCCAGGGACAGTTGGCAGGGACAGATCCACCAAGAGAGGGTTTCCCTTGTTCGGTTGTCCAGAGAGATCTGTTGGGATAGACCCGAGTGATCACCATTCCATTGTCTCAACATGCACAACTGAAGAGGACGGGGATGGAACCTGGTGTATGGAATGACATCTATGCTGGATACCATGAGCCCAACCACCTTCATACGCAGGCCACAGATGGACTTAAGGAGGTCAAAGGTTAAGACAGCTGGACGCAATATTGCAACGTCTCTGATCTGTCAGGAAAATCTTCATGGATATGGAATCTATTATCGTGCCCAGGAATTCCACTCTGTTGCTGTGAACCAGGGAACTCTTTCCTACGTTTATCTTCCATCCATAAAATCAAAGGAGAAGAAGAAGAGGCCTCGAATGATCCTCTGCAAGATGGAGCCTGGACCAGGATGTCGTCCAGATAAGGTGCCACTGCAATACCTCTGGCTCTCGCCACCGCGAGCAACGCTCCCAGAACCTTCATAAAAGACTCTTGGAGCAGTTGCCAGGCCAAACGGTAGGGACACAAACTGGAAGTGTTGGTCCAGAAATGCAAATCTTAGGAACCTGATGTGATCCTTGTGGATTGGCACGTGAAGGTAAGCATCCTTCAGATGTATTGTAGTCATGAACTGTCCCCTCTTGAACTAGGGGCAGAATAGACCTGATTGTCTCCATCTTTAACGATGGGACCGACAAACTTGTTTAGGCACTTTAAGTCTAGAATCGGACGAAACTTCCCCTCCTCCTTTGGAACCACAAAAAGGTTTGAATAATACCCCAGACCTCTTTCTGCCAGAGGTACTGGTACGATTACCCCGAGAGAGGAGAGATCCCTTATGCACTCTAGAAAGGCGTCTCTCCTTTCGATCTGGATGATATGTTTGAAAGGAGGAATCTGCCCCTGGGCGGATGAGTCTTAAACCCTGGGCAATGACCTCCAGAACCCAAGGGTCCTGAATGTCTCTCATCCAGGCCTCCACAAAAAGAGATAGTCTGCCCCCTACACAATCCATAGACTAATCGGGGGCCGCCCCTTCATGCCGATTTTGTCTCGGCGTGCTTCTTGCTCTGCTTGGCTTTGTTCCAAGATTGAGCTGGTTTTCAAGATCCCTTGAACTGCTCAGTTTTCGCTGCAGGTTGCTGGCGTTGGGACTTGTCCGAACGAAAATGGACAAAAAGTAGACCCCTTAGGTTTATTCTTCTTATCCTGCAGTAGGAAAACACCCTTGCCTCCCATGACCGTGGATATAATAGAGTCCAGACCCGGACCAAAAAGAACTGGCAGCCAAGGAGCCCCTCCCACTGGAGGATTAGTAGTGCCCTGGGGAGCTGCATGTGTAATCGGAGATGAATGTAGCATGTGGAACATAGTTGAGCAGGTGGATCCACCGGAACATCCTTACAATAAACACAAGAATTAGATTTAGTTAAAGAGGGGGTACCCTCTAACATATCAGATTCCTCCATAGTTTGCGCTTTTATCATGGACTAGATAGAAATCAAATGGCACCTTTATACCCCAATGGCCGTGGCACTCACCACCTCCTATGATCCGGACCACAGAAAAAAAACGCTTTGTCTCCTGCAACCGCCAGTCAAGAAAGAGGAAGTTAAAGAGGCTACACATGGTCACATGGAGTGCCATGCAGGACCGCCTCGGAGAGCCTCATCTCACACATGTCGCAGCATTAAACACAATAAAGAATATTATGCATAAATCGCCTCTGTTCAATAATCCCCTTTTCGAGCATATTAACCCTTGACTCTATAGAGATAAAAGGAGACACACTGTGACCCTGCCTTCCTGCGTTATCAAATGTGTATAAATGAAACAATCTTACCAGAATCTATGCCGTGGAACAGGAACACGGCCTTTCAAGTGTGACAGGGTAGTAGCATCGCTCCTGACATGGTCTTGAGTGCAGAAAGCAGGCAGCAAAACTCGTCAAAGCTGATTGTTTATGGAGCTGTTAATCCGAGTCGGGATGGTTTTGCATCTCCGGACTCTAACTTTCATCCAAACTCTCACTGAGAGGCTGACAGGACTACTTAAAACTCCAGTCCTATTCCGAAGCATACTACCCTCCATAAGAGACTACTCCGAATCTTCTGAAACTTCTCTGCCAACCTCCTGTGACAAAAGGCAAAGAATGACTGGGGGATGAGGGAAGTGGGGGAGGTATTTAAGCCTTTGGCTGAGGTGTCTTTGCCTCCTCCTGGTGGCCAGGTTCTTAATTCCCACAAGTAATGAATGAAGCCGTGGACTACCCTCCGATTAAGATGAAAATCAAAATTACATAGAATTTGTTAGCACTTTACAAATAACTGATAATAAATTATAATAAGAAAGGTTACAATTTACTTCCATTATCAGACTCCATATTGCACTCTTGGCATTCCTTTTTTGAAAAGCATACCTAGGTAGGCTCATGCGTCTAGTAAAAGATATTACGGTTTTCCCCAGTGGCATACTAACGTATGCTCTGAGTACCATGCACCAGTAATCAAACACCATACCTGCTCAGAGAGTCAGCAGTTCTGTGTATTGCATCTGTGAAGGCTTAAAATTATGGAAAAGTTCGGACTTTCTGAATAAACCCTTAGATAGCAGATGTACCATATATATTTTTTTTTTAATATTTATTCCTAACTTAAAGTGAATGTAAATGTTGATGCTAAAGGTCCCGGTTTTTAAACATTCGATTAAAAACAGGGGCACTTTAATTCATCAAAAATAGAATTTATGCTTACCTGATAAATTTCTCTCTCTTGTGATGAATCGAGTCCACGGATTCATCCATACTTGTGGGATATTCTCCTTCCTTACAGGAAGTGGCAAAGAGAGCACCCACAGCAGAGCTGTCTATATAGCTCCTCCCTTAGCTCCACCCCCCCAGTCATTTGACCGAAGGCTAGGAAGAAAAAGGAGAAACTATAGGGTGCAGAGGTGACTGAAGTTTTTTAAATAAAAATATAACACCTGTCTTAAACAGGGCGGGCCGTGGACTCGATACATCACAAGAGAAAGAAATTTATCAGGTAAACATAAATTCTGTTTTCTCTTGTAAGATGTATCGAGTCCACGGATTCATCCATACTTGTGGGGTACCAATACCAAAGCTTTAGGACACGGATGAAGGGGAGGGACAAGACAGGTACCTTAAACGGAAGGCACCACTGCTTGTAGAACCTTTCTCCCAAAAATAGTATCATAAAGCCTTAGTAAGTTTGCACAGCCAGACTAATAAACGATTAACCCCTTAATGTAAAAACCGGATTGACAAAACGTCAAAAACCGGTAAAAAAACGTTCAGCACCTTGCCACAGCTCTGCTGTGGCGCCTACCTGCCCTTTAGGATAGATTTGTGGGGAAAAAACTTCTTTTAGGCCCTCAAACACAGCAGGACCCTCTGGAGAAGCAGCTGGATGTCTCCAAGTAAAAGAAACTGCGCAACTGAGGCGTGAAAATAGGCCCCTCCCACCTCACTCAATGTTAGTGGGGCCTAAAAGAAACACACCAAAGTGTTTCTAAACTAGCTATGTGGGTTAATAACCCTTAAATAAGCCACAAGGACCCCTTAAAGTCCCTCAAAAAACATTATGTTTTCAATAAAAAAAACGTTTTTTCCTATCAGTGTCACCTGTAACAAATGAGCCCTTTATGCAAGCTGGGATTCCTACTAAGTGTCTGAATACAGCTTACCCAAAAATTGACTGAACATACCTCAATGCAACTTAGCAGGCAAACCGTTCCCCCAACTGAAGTTTTCCTGTACTCTTCAGCCCTTGTGAGAACAGCAGAGGATCTTAGTTACAAGGTGCTAAGATCATCATCCTCCTTGGAGAAATCTTCATCCCTTTTCTGCCAGAGAGTGAATAGTACACACCGGTACCATTTAAAATAAACTTTTGCTTGAGAAAATAAAAACTAACATTTTTGTCACCACACTCACTTTACCCTTCCTAGTACTTGGAGTAGGCAAAGAGAATGACTGGGGTGTGGAGCTAAGGGAGGAGCAATAGAGACAGCTCTGCTGTGGGTGCTCTCTTTGCCACTTCCTGTAAGGAAGGAGAATATCCCACAAGTATGGATGAATCCGTGGACTCAATACATCTTACAAGAGAAATTTACATTTCACTTGTTGTGAAAAAATACTTACCTTTTAAACTTGACAGCCGCTCCAGCTTCCCCCGGTCGTCGCAAGCCATTTCTGATGTCAGAAATGATGGATCGGTCATCCTCTAATCACGGCTTCCCCCCCCCCCCCCCCCGGGGGAATCAGTGTCTGATTCAACGCCGTGATTGGAGGAAGCCGGCTTCCTCATTTTAGACCCAGGAAGAGGCTTTGCGACGGGCGGAGGAAGCTCGAGTGGCTGTCAAGATTAAAAAGTAAGTATTTTTTCACAACACAAGTGAAATGTAAATTTTGATGAATTAAAGTGCCCCTGTTTTTAATCAAATTTTTAAAAAACGGGCACTTTAGCATCAAAATTTACAGATTGTTTGCTAAATAGCACAAAGTTGCTGATATATACTATCCATATATAAAATGACTTTAATGTTAATTTAACACAAAGAAAATTGTGAAATATTTAAAATACTGTATATTCGAAATGTAGGATATCCCTGAAGGTTTAAAATATCCTGTTTGAAAAGTACAAATACTGCTTCTTTCAATTTAGTTTCAGACACATACATTAAAGATATTGTCTGGCAATTGTTTTACCAAGGGACTAAAATAAAATTACATGTTTAAACAAAAAACATTTGTTTCGATAACTACAGTTGCCAAGGAGACCATAATGACCAGAACATTAAACTCAAATTATGAACTCCCAGAGTAATTCTCACTTCCACGATTGTCAATTTACACCTTTCATGGGTGGGAAACTTTTCTAGGTACAAGTCCATCTGCTAATAAGCAGACTTAACACTCTATCCTTTGGTGGTCAATCGCAGATGCCTTCTAACCTGACGGATTAGAGCTGCAGTGTGGCAAAAAAAGCAAACAGCAATGCCACATTCAGTACAGAATTTCAACCATGAATGTGCACTATAGGAAAATGTAACAACATCTACAACTGTGGTATCCTGTAATGTATTTTTCTAATTTAGTGATCCTCAACGTGTGGCTAATATTTCAGGAGCCAATAAGCCTGCTCAGTCACATTGAGTAAAGTACAGCAGAACGGTGACAGGGCTATCCATGAAGCTACCTTCCTTCCAAGAACTTTTATTGTGCATTTATTATAGGTTGTGTTTCTGATCTCGGTGATCCAGTCAACACTAAAATTGTTATTGTTTAAAGAGATAGATAATGCCTTTACTACCCATTCCCCAGCTTTGCACAACCAACATTGTTATATTAATATACTTTATAACATTTAATCCTCTACATGTCTGCCTGTTTGTAAGCCACTACAGACAGCCTCTTATCACATGCTTATTTTTTTTTCTTTTTTACAACAGGAGACATGCTAGTTCACATGGGCCATATAGATAACATTGTGCTCACACCCGTGGCTTTTGCACAACATAGCATTAATTGGCTAAAATGCAAGTCAATAGATAATAAATAAAAAGTCATGTGAATAGGGGGCTGTCAGAAGAGGCTTAGATACAAGGTAATCGCAGAGGTAAAAAGTATATTAATATAACTGTGTTGGTTGTGCAAAACTGGGGGGTGGGTAATAAAGGGATTGAATTGGCTGTAATTTTTATTTCCTAAATCTGTCAGACTGCTAGAACAACAGTAAACATTTTCAGATTTTTTTTTTATATTGCACTAAAAATAGACCTCAGACTGCCTGTCTGTTCTAAACACTAACTCATATAAGTATATTTTAGCATCCCGCTGGGTGCAAGCAAACCTTCCCTGCTGGATGCTCCTCACTCAGAGCCTTTTTAACAATTAGATGTAGGAAGGAAGTACAGCCAATCACAGGGTTTAGGCTGAGTACCAGGTCCTCTACATTAAACAAGCATGTGCAGTAGGCAGTGCTCACAGCCTTTAGAACAAAGAAAACAAACCCAGGTTTATTTGCAATGCAATGTTTAAACCTAAAAATGTCCAACATTTTTTTTTAACGTCCTAAGGAAGCATGGTGTCTGCTGCACACCTTAAACTATTGATAAATGGAAATGCATGCACCTTATAACCAACATAACAGCATAAAAATAGTACACTTATTTATAAAATAGCATTTAAACACTTTATTTGTTGCTGCTTGAGTGGTACAAATCTGTACATAACTAAAGCACTAAAAAAGGAACATTTAAATGCATTCTTCTTTGATCAATAGACTTTTCCCCACTGGACTGAAAGTATTTAAAGGGACAGTCTACCATAGAATTGTTATTGTTTTAAAAGATAGATAATCCCTTTATTACCCATTCACCAGTTTTGCAAAACCAACACAGTTATATTAATATACTTTTTACCTCTGTGATTACCTTGTATCTAGAAACCTTCTTCCAGCCCCCTGATCACATGACTGTGACTGTTTATTATCTATTGTCTTAAATTTAGCATTGGTTTGTGCCTGAACACAGTGTTATCTACATGGCCCACGTGTACTTTCTGTCTCTTTGTGTTGAAAAGAAATTTAAAAAGCATGTGATAAGAGGCAGCCCTCAAAGGCTTAGAAATTAGCATATGAGCCTACCTAGGTTTAGTTTAAACTAAGAATACCAAGAGAAAAAAGCAAATTTGATGATAAAAGTATATTGGAAAGTTGATTAAATTAAAAGTCCTATCTGAATAATGAAAGTTTAATTCATACTAGACTGTCCCTTTAAGTTTCTTTTTCAATGTTGACAGATTTATCTGCAAAACAAAATTTCTCTGCTTGGAATTTCAGGACAATTTGTTCTTATTACAGTTATTGTTTGCACTGTCCCCTATTGGATACAGCAGGTCACAATAAAGTATGGTCCTTCCATTGGGGTAACCACTACTCAGCAGGAGACTGGAATGGTGACAGTACCAAGCAATGAGAAGGAACAAAACGATCATGGAACAAGAGCGTAGAGCATTGTTTAGAGTTGGCATTTACAAGCTAAACATATAGTTAGACCAAGAGTTAGTTCAACATATGAACAGCAATGATGATACCAAGGGACACTGAACACTAAATAGATTCTATAAGAATAGTACTGAGGTTATTCCCCACCTCCCTCCAGTCATGGGTGGTGCTATGTTGAAATCTGTCTTTCACTATATTCCATTGCTGACGTCTTTGCACATGTGCAGTAAATCTCCTTCAAATAGCTGCAGTGTAACCTGGGTTCGAAAATCCCAGCACCCATGATTAGAGGGAGGTGCATGATATATATTTAGTGTCCCTTTAAGCTTCAACTTGTGGTGCCAAAGGAATGAGAAGCAGAATAATGAAGGTGATCCCTGATTAAAGGGACACTAAACCCAATTTTTTTAATTTAATGATTCAGATAGATCATGCAATTTTAAGCAACTTTCTAATTTACTCCTACTGTCAATTTGTATTTGTTCTCTTGCTATCTTTATTTAAAAAGTAGGAATTTAAAGCTTAGGAGTCAGCACATTTTAGGTTCAGCACCTTGAATAGTGTTTGTTTATTGGTGAACACAGTTAGCAAACCAATAAGCAACCCAGGTTCTCAACCAAAAATGGGTCGTCTCTTAAGCTTTACATTTCTGCTTTTTAAGCAAAGATAGCAAAAGAACAAAGACAAATTTATAATAGGAGTAAATTTGAAAGTTGATTAAAATTGCATGTTCTATCTGAATCAATAAAGAAAAAAATTAGGTTTAGTGTCCCTTTGAGTCAAAATAACCACATGCTGCACATGCGTAGATAGGGAGCTGTGGGTAAAATCTATGCGCTGAAAGGTAAAGAAACCTTCATTTAATTAGGACTCACTAGAAAGAAAAAAGCCTTAGGAAATAGCATAATAATTTTAGAAATTGTAAGAGGTACTCACTGCATAAACTAAGTAAGATTCAAGAAAAAAATAAAATAAAAAAGGACCTAAGCGATTGATTCAAAACCAGGATATATGTCAGAATTAAAATCCGAGACGGCTCATGGAATACAGCCTAAACCGGGGGGGAGGGGGTCTAATCTTTCTACATTAAACCATGGGAAACTTTATTTCCCTCAGAGTGCTATTGAGACAGTTTGAGGTACTGCAAACTAAAGCAAAAGTCGCTTGTCATAAGTATTACTAAACATATTCAAATGAATATAGCGTTAACCAGATACATGCTGGTATTTGACTTGAACATGTGCCAGTAGCTGCCACTAAACATAATGCATTAGGGCATCACTGTCATTGTACCAAGTAGGACATTCAGCTTTATTTCTTTAATATCCCTTGCTTAAAGAAAAAAGGGGGCGGGAGGAAAAGGATGAAAAAATCCTTGCCTAGTTCTGTCATATCGTATTCAGTTTGTGGTAGGCCAAGTAACAAGAACAGATGGAGAGCAGAAAGAAAGAGAAGAGAGGGAGAGAGGTGAGAGAGAGAGAGAGAGAGCAAGAGAGAGCGAGAGAGAGAGAGAGCGAGAGAGAGCGAGAGCGCAAGAGAGAGAGAGCGCAAGAGAGAGAGAGCGCAAGAGAGAGAGAGCGCAAGAGAGAGAGAGCGCAAGAGAGAGAGAGCGCAAGAGAGAGAGAGCGCAAGAGAGAGAGAGCGCAAGAGAGAGAGAGCGAGAGAGAGCGAGAGCGAGAGAGAGAGAGCGCGAGAGAGAGAACGCGCGAGAGAGAGAACGCGCGAGAGAGAGAACGCGCGAGAGAGAGAACGCGCGAGAGAGAGAACGCGCGAGAGAGAGAGACCTCAATACCAACGCTGCTTACAGTAGCGGTGAGCTGGCTAAACGTGCTCGTGAACGATTTCCCCATAGGAATCAATGGGGCAGAATCGGCTGGAAAAAAACCTAACACCTGCAAAAAAGCAGCGTTCAGCTTCTAACGCAGCCCCATTGATTCCTATGGGGAAAGAAAATGTATGTCTACACCTAACACCCTAACATGAACCCCAAGTCTAAACACCCCAGGTCTTACACTTATTAACCCCTAATCTGCCGACCCCGACATTATCGACACCTACATTATATTATTAACCCCTAATCTGCCGCTCCGGACACCGCCGCCACCTACATTATATTTATTAACCCCTAATCTGCTGCCCCCAACATCGCCGAACCCTACATTATATTTATTAACCCCTAATCTGCCGCCCCCAATGTCGCCGCAACCTAACTACACTTATTAACCCCTAATCTGCCGCCCCTATAATAAATATATTAACCCCTAAACCTAAGTCTAACCCTAACCCCCCTAACTTAAATATAATTTAAATAAATATAAATAAAATAACTTCAATTAAATAAATAATTCCTATTTAAAACTAAATACTTACCTATAAAATAAACCCTAAGATAGCTACAATATAACGAATAGTTACATTGTTGCTATTTTAGGATTTATTTTTATTTTACAGGCAACTTTGTATTTATTTTAACTAGGTACAATAGTTATTAAAGGGATACTAAACCCAATTTTTTTATTTCATGATTCAGATAGAGCATGAGATTTTAAGCACCTTTCTAATGTACTCCTATTATCAATTTTTCTTTGTTCTCATGCTATATTTGAAAAAGCAGTACTGTAAGCTTTAGAGCCAGACCATTTTTTGTTCAGCACATGGGTAGCACTTGCCGATTTGTGGCTAAATGTAGCAAACCAATCAGCAGCTCTACCAAGGTGCTGAACTAAAAAATGGGCAGGCTCCTAACCTTTTATTACTGCTTTTTCAAATCAAGATAACATGAGAACAAAGAAAAATTGATAATAGGAGTAAATTAGAAAGTTGCTTAAAATTGAACGTTCTATCTGAATCATGAAAGAAAAAATGAGGGGGTAGTATCCTTTTAAATAGTTATTAACTATTTAATAACTACCTAGCTAAAATAAGTACAAATTTACCTGTAAAATAAACCCTAACCTAAGTTACAATTACACCTAAACTATAATTAAATGAATTGCCTAAACTAACTACAATTAAATACAATTAAATTAAATAAACTAAAGTACAAAAATAAATATATAATAATTGCAATCAGCCAATAGGATTGAGCTCGCATTCTATTGGCTGATTGGAACAGCCAATAGAATGCAAGCTCAATCCTATTGGCTGATTGCATCAGCCAATAGGATTTTTCCTACCTTAATTCCGATTGGCTGATAGAATCCTTTCAGCCAATCGGAATTCAAGGGACGCCATCTTGGATGACGTAATTTAAAGGAAACGTCATTCGTCAGGTAGTCGTCTGGATGGATGCTCTGCGTCGGATGTCTTCAAGATGGAGCTGCTCTTCGTCGGATGGATGAAGATAGAAGTTCCGCCTGGATGAAGACTTCTGCCCGTCTGGAGGTCCTCTTCTGCCCGGATCGGATGAAGACTTCTGCCCGGTTGGGTGAAGACGGCTCAAGGTAGGGTGATCTTCAAGGGGTTAGTGTTAGGTTTTATTAAGGGGCGATTGGGTGGGTTTTAGAGTAGGGTTGGGTGTGTGGGTGGTGGGTTTTAATGTTGGGGGGTATTGTATTTTTTTTTTACAGGTAAAAGAGCGGATTACTTTGGGGCAATGCCCCGCAAAAGGCCCTTTTAAGGGCTATTTGTAATTTAGCATAGGGTAGGGATTTTTTTTTTTATTTTGGGGGGCATTTTTATTTTGTTAGGGGGATTAGAGTAGGTGTAATTAGTTTAAAATTCTTGTAATTATTTTTTGTAATTTAGTGGGGGGGGGGGTTTCGTACTTTAATTTATTTTATTTAATTGTATTTAATTGCAGTTAGTTTAGGTAATTAATTTAATTATAGTGTAGTGTTAAGTGCAATTGTAACTTAAGTTAGGTTTTATTTTACAGGTAATTTTGTCTTTATTTTAGCTCGGTAGTTATTAAATAGTTAATAACTATTTAATAACTATTGTACCTAGTTAAAATAAATACAAAGTTGCCTGTAAAATAAAAATAAACCCTAAGCTAGCTACAATGTAACTATTCGTTATATTGTAGCTATCTTAGGGTTTATTTTATAGGTAAGTATTTAGTTTTAAATAGGAATAATTTATTTAATTGTAGTCATTTTATTTAGATTATTTAAAATTATATTTAAATTAGGGGGGGTTAGATTTAGGGTTAGACTTAGGTTCAGGGGTTAATAAATTTAATATAGTAGCAGAGACGTTGGGGGCGGCAGATTAGGGGTTAATAAATGTAGGTAGGTGTTGGCGATGTTAGGGATGGCAGATTAGGGGTTAATAAAATTAAACTAGTGTTTGTGATGCGGGAGTGCGGCGGTTTAGGGGTTAATATAGTTATTACAGTGGCGGTGTTGGCAGATTAGGGGTTAAAAAATGTATTTAAGTGTTTGCGATGTGGGGGCTCAGTTTAGGGGTTAATAGGTAGTTTATGGGTGTTCGTGTACTTTTTAGCACTTTAGTTAAGAGTTTTATGTTACGGCGTTAGCCCATAAAACTCTTATACTTGACTTTT